>NC_057946.1:27287725-27587725 GCF_018555375.3 Anguilla rostrata | reverse complement strand
AAATTTAATGGTATTAATATTTGGAGACCCAAGGGTAATTCCTTGGTGCAGTGTTTTCGAGTGTGCTTTCTTGAAGGTAGCATGTTTTCTGTCAGACGTTGGTGTTGCTACTCCATTTCAGGAGTTGCTAAACAGTAGCATTCTCCCTACCCCTGCCCTGCAGTTGGGTAAAGGCCTTATGAAACGTGCATTAAATGATAGCTACAAATGTGTATAGTTTTCATGCTGGTGTATGTTAACTCGACTGTGTGTAAATCTGACTTTGTGTGTCTGTATTCTAACAAGTTCTGTAGAATATAATTCTATGTGACCTGCTTTGAAATTCAAAAACCATTTTACTGATATGGTTGTATGGAGTGTAGTCTGCTGCTGTTGTACAAGAATGATGTCCTTATCATTCAACTTTAATAACAGTTAAATGTTGATACCCGTATATATTTGTACTGTTTAAATATTGCACAAGGGTGTTTACGTCTGTAAGAAGTGCTACTGTTTAGTAAACTGAGTAAGAATTAATTTGTTGATTTTGGACAGTGACCTTACGGATCAGTTTAGCATTCTATGTACTGTAATCGAGTCCATTCCTTAATCCGCACAGGTTTCATGCAAGACCCTCGTAATCAACCTGTTGACAGGTATGTCTTCTGATAAGACCTTGGTAATGTTTCTATTTTTATTTTTAATCAAGTCAAAAGATGTTTTTTTTTAACAAGCAACTTCATTTCTAACAGACGGTTCTCTGGAGTCCGGAGGGATGTGTTCCTTAATGGGGTAAGTGTGGTCATATTGACTAATACATTTTCTGTTGTGAATGCACCAAATTCATATGTTTATGCCTTGAGTGTGAATACAAGTGACTGCCAAGTTTTGCTATACTGGGGTAGAGGGTGGTATTTTTTAGTTTTAAGTGTGACAGCCCAACCTAATACACACCTATGTTTTGTAACAAGTCATTTAACAATGGATTTGTGATTGAGCTTGGCTAATTTTCTTTTTTATTTAAAAAATGATTTTGTGTAGGTCATAGTTTGACATCCGGAACTGTATATGGTGCTATTGTGTCAGAGTGGTTACACTGTTCCAATTTTGGTAGTTGTTTTGGGGGGGGGGGGGGGGAACAAATAAACAAAAAAACAGTGCATACCGGATTCTGTAACAGAATGGGTTCAAAAATTGAGGAAAGTGACCTTTCTTAACCTTTTTTTTTTTTAGACTTGTTGACTAGTTGTCTAGTTTTGAATTGGAGGTAGACTCACTAGCTAACTAAATACTCAGCGCTTTGATTTAGCCGGAAATGCTTATAAAAGGTGGAAATTGCTTGTAGATTTCATCAACTTGCTTGACCTTCCATCAAGTTGGTTACTGAGCAAGAAAGTTATGAAATAAAGTTTTGGTAGTCACTTGTGCTAGTGTGTCTACTCACTTAACAATTTATACATAGACAGTAGTGTAACAGTTTGCAATTAATGTTCAGTTTTGACGGTATACCTGGCCCTCTTCTGCATCTCAAAAATCAATTTCTGGGATAGCTTATGGACAGAAACTGTTCCACACCATAACACAAAATGGAAATATGCGTTGTTATTTTGAGGCACTGAGATAGTATGAAATGGTGAATGTTGGATTTCCTTTTTCTTTCTCCAGTCCTACAATGACTACATGAGGGAATTTCATCATAACATTGGGCCACCTCCCCCTTGGCAAGGAATGGTAAGTTGTTTTATACAAGTTCAGTCTTTCAAGCCACGTCCTGGATTTTGCCATTTAGTGAAACCACATAATGAAAACAAAAGCTCTTCTGTTAGAGAAAATGTTAAGAAGTTTGTTTTGTTTAGCTTTCATCCCGTATTATATTGTGATATAACTTCATTGGTATTGTGTTTCACTCACCAGTTGTCTGTTGCACAGATGTAAATGATAAGCCAATTTCTCACACCTTAACTCTATTTTAAAATTATCCATCGTGGTCAGCAGCTCCCAAACACTGAATAGCATAATATAAGTCAAGTTCACTTTTAAGTTAATTTAGCTCTTATGCTGTACAAAATCACAAAATTTGGTGTCTATAACCTGTCTCACTTGTAGGCACCATATCCTGGAATGGAACAGCCCCCACACCATCCGTACTACCAGCACCACCCTCCCCCTCCCCAAGCCCACCCTCCATACTCTGGTCACCACCCCGTGCCACATGACGCCAGATTCAGAGAGAAACGTGTCGTTCGCTCCTTCTCGTCAAGCCTGGTAACAAATTTTCATCTTAAAGATAAATTCCATCCGGAAATAAGAATGTTTTATCTGTCTTTCCAAAATCTATACGTGACAACAACAAAAAACGTCTCTAGAAATAAGCTCAACGCAGCCTGGATGTTGCCCTTTGCGTAAGCACCAGTCTCATCTGCAACTTGCATGACACATTGGACAATAGTGTCTATCTGGGAGTTAATAAAAAAAATATTCATTCACTACCAAAAATTTGTATTTCGTCAGCAACAAGATATGGCCAACAATAGCCCTTAAGTATGCCAATACAGCGGTGAAAAACACTGCTCACTGAATAGCAGAATAATCAAGATGAATTCTTGTGTAATTATACCACACATTTCTACTGTCAATATCTGAATAAATATGGAGTAAATGTTCATATATCTTACCACTGGTTTAACACATAGGGATGTCTTTCAAGATTCTGCAGTCATTTATTGTCTTGAACAGTCCTTTTTACAAATAATCGCACAAATAGAAGATAGCAGGGTGTTAGGTATTTATATCAGCCACGCACAGAACTCCACTTGCTTTTTATGCCGTTGTAACTCCTTTCAGTTCACTCTGGTTTGATTGATAAATCTTTTATCCAGTACAGGACACTATAAGCTTCCCATGGCGTGTTTCATTGGAAATTTATAACAATTGAGAGCCCAGCGTAACAGCATGAACAGTGCTTCAGCAGAGCATTGAGAAGTCAACAATAATGTTACACAGTAATATACAAGCATTTGAGGCGTAATCGTTGTTTTCCTTTCACTCGGACTCAAAAAGGCTGTTTTAGCGAGCCAGAATACTTCTATTTGCCTGAAACTATGGGAGGAAACATGTAATGAGACTAAAGCATTTAGCCAATATGTCAGGTCCTTCATGATGTCATAAAAGATCTGGACCCAATAGCTGCAAGCTCGGTAATAAATTGAACTCCATCCATTTAATCCCCACATAAGAACAGATGGAAATGTTTAGACTGATATAAGTCAGCATTGCCATGCAATTTATTTATTGTACTGTTGCTGATGCCTAATACATACCATAATAACCCCATACAATGTAGTCAGAAGCTATTCACGGATTTACCTTTACAATCACTTTAAACTATTTCTAGCACTGTTGATAAACATTTTGGTCACTGCGTCAAGAAATGCATTTTATTGTATGCAGAAATGTGCCTTTGTTTTTGTTCAATTATGACATGCCCTCAGAAACTTTCTTCCAACTCACTGATTTTAGGTGACCCAACAAGCAGTTACTGAAGATGTGTATTTCCAATTTCTTTATCAATTGAAAGTGTGACTACCATTTAATGCTAATTTTTGTGTCTGAGAATCGGTGCTCATTGTGTAATAAGGAACTTAAAAATGCGTAGTTGCTTACACTGCCTTTGCTTTCCTACCCTGTTCAGTTGACTGCTCATTGACTTTAAGGTTTGTATCTCTGAGGATCCACTATACATACCAGTTTACCTTGGCTGATGAAAGACATGTTCTGAATTGCAATGCTGTTTATCTATAATAGCTGTGAGTAGGCAAAAATCAATGTTCAATTAAGCTTCGACTAATGGCACAGATTCTTTGTTCACAATACAACCTATCAATAAAGCTACCATTTAACATGAAGTGACAGATTAAAACAATCTGAGAAAAGGATTGCAAATAAGCTCTAACGTGCAATACTTGTTTTGTCTACTGCGTTCTGGATTGTATATATTTAAGATAAATGATGAGTCTCTTCGTTTGCTTTGCAGCATGATTATGATATGCGCGTCGATGACTTCCTGCGACGCACCCAGGCAGTGGTGAGCGGGCGTCGCAGCCGCCCCCGAGAGAGAGACCGGCAGAGGGAGCGCGACCGCCCTAGAGATGCTCGCCGGGACCGGGAGAGAGACCGTGGACGCGAACGCGATCGTGATAGGGACAGGATTCGAGATCGAGAGCGGGAGAAGGAGAGGGGGAGATATCGGAGATAGAAACTGCTCTTGGGGAATGTTGTTTGTGCTAATTGAACTTGTAAGCCCTTTTTTATTTTAAACTGAACTGTATACCTTCTGCGCAAATTGTGCCCTTTTTTTACACTGTTGTCTTTCGAGAGCCTAAAAGCCCCGTGTATCATGCATGCAGTGTAACAAAACTGGATGAAAACAACCAAAAATGCATATTTTGTTTTATTTTATTTTTTATTATTGGAAGGGAATGATCTGTTTGCTGGATGGAATTCAAAGTATGTTTTTTTAAGTTCCGTACACATCTACCTGGTCCTTGCCTTTAATGTTATCAAGTCTTGTAGTTGTTGGAAAGAAGGGTTGCAACCCTGCACCTGCCACAGTGTCTGTATTGTACGTATTGCACATGGTTCAATGAAGATATTGCTACTAAAATGTATGCAGTTGTACTGAAACTGGCAGTGTTGTAGCAAGTACGTTTTTATATACTTTTTGTCTCAAGCCATGTATATCCTAGTGTTTGAGTGACAAGCAATATTGACATTTTCCTTTCTTTTGTCTCAAGTCCAAACCAAGGCTCCGATGAGTGCTGTATCTGTACAGTGACTTGCAATCTAAAGACGTTTGTTGTTTAAAAAGACTAGCTGTATCTTTTAGTGATACTTTTGTATAAAAGCAAACAATAAAACAAAAGAAAGTCTGTCTTTGTTTTAATCAATAATTGTGGGGGATAATGCTTTATTTTGGTACGGTCCCCGAATCATTACGCCTTGACTAGCAGAAAGACTAACATGCATTCACTTAGCCATAAAGTAACAACAGCAGTTGTCAAACCTAACTTGCCTGAAAGTGCTATTGGCATGAAGTCAAGGAAAAGCGCCATAAATAGTTACCACCATATTCAGATTTGTTACATACGCGCTAATTTAGAGCGCCATTGTGTTAATGCAAGGGTAGATTTGCGGTGAAAGTAATTCGCAGGGGACAAGATTTGATGGTTTAGCTAGCTCATGCTATAGTGTAGGATCAGAATTTTAGCGTTAGTCTACACAGCTTTTAAAATAACGTTATGCTAACGTTAGCCTACTTAACACCGGTGAAGAGTTCTATAGCTGCGATGAATAAGGAATGTAGTTTTTGTTTAAATATGAGCTACATAAAAAATGTGTTGACCTTTTCCTATTGGCAGGTGTATTCTGTAGGGGCGGCCCTGCAATTTTGTGGGATAATTTAATATACTAACAAATACTTACCAAGTATGATGAATGCTCATTCCTTTTCTCAGTTTTGATATACTAGAATTACCCATAACAAAACGGGTGTTTTGTTATGGGTAATTGGCCCATGAGTCATATGAATAAAAACCCCATAGTGCGTCTACAGACATGCCTATGAAAAACCCCGTAACACTACCTATCCATCGATGTAACTTTGGCGGCGCACGAGTTACGGACTACACATCCCATCAGCCCCCATCACGGACTCTTCGCCGAACGTATTTTGTCCAGCGACCGAGTGCTGCTGACATGGCTGCTCCCATTGAATTTCTTCGGTTTATGAAACGGACAAATATTCTACTCCTTTTGGCACTTCTAATCCCTTCCGCAACCGCTCTCATCAACGGATTATACTGCGGGACGGAGATATGCTACGATGTTCTTGGAGTTACCAGAGAAGCTACCAAATCTGAGATAGCTCGTGCCTACAGACAGCTGGCCAGAAAGTATCATCCCGATAGATTCCGGGTCGGAGATCCAGCACTAGCTGATGAGACTCCAGAAAGTGCACACCAAAAATTTTTGCTTGTTGCAACTGCTTACGAAACGCTTAAAGTAAGTGTAGACTTGTTGGTGTATTTATTTACGTTAAATGTACATATATGTAGCCTACATTTTGTTTGTGGCAATTAGTTTGGTTGTCTTACAACAGTTACGCCTAGCAAACCAGCTGGTTGTTCCAGTTAGCTAGCTGGCAATAATTTAGCAATAATTTAGTGATAATTGCTAGATTACTTCCAAAATATCTTAAGATTTATAGTTGATAGCGATTCGTAAGTGTCACGTTGTAACTTGCCTAACGTATAGTACTTCGCCAGCCTGTTATATGTAGCAAAATTTTGCGAAGTTTGTGTTTGGTTGTATGCCAACGTGGCAATGGAATTTCCGTACAACATGAATGGAGGCATTTGGCCACAGCTGTTTATAGAGCATATGAGTCCTCGTTTTGTTCTCGAAATGTCAATCCAACAACAACAACAATATAACTTTCAGAAGACACATGCTAATGGCAACAGACTACTTGATGTTAACGTAGGGGCTTATTTCCATTGTGTCCCGCATAGCAAATTGTAGGACGGAGTCATTAACTAAATATAAAGCCGAAAGAGCTTCAGTTGTGCATGTCATGGATGACTGCTTGCTAGATCAGTCCTGTTTAACGTTATCATTTCATGCAGTCGTTCTGAACCTCGGTCCTGTCCTAGGCCCCCCTGTGCACGCTGGTTTTCGTTCCAACCAAAGTTGCAATCCCAGAATTTTAGCAAGCTGTTAATTTTCATATTTAGGTGCTTTTCACGTCTAGATAAATTATTTAGCCTCTTAAGCCACATTATGTCAGAAATGGCTAAGCATCCCCTAGGACCAAGAACCACTGATTTAATGTGACCGTACTTACCTAGGTACTGGTAAGTAGCTTGCAATATTGAACACGTGATTCACGGTTAAGAACTCTAAAGGAGAGGGAACCTGAAAATACCCAAGAAAAGTCTTTCACTGAGGAATGCTTGTTTCGTAGCTGTATTGTGTGAAACGTATTATTGTCTCCTAGTCGTGTAATGCTGACTGATTAAATGAGTTGGACTCTATTTTATAGGATGAAGACTCGCGCAAAGATTACGATTACATGTTGGATCACCCTGAGGAGTACTATAGCCACTACTATGCCTACTACAGTAGGAGGTTGGCACCCAAAGTGGATGTCAGGATAGTAATTCTTGTGACTGTGTGCGCCATATCAGTTTTCCAGGTAGGCACATTTTCGATTCAATGCACACGGCTCTGTTGTGTGGTAAGTGTTGTTTTTGTGTGTGTAGTTCTAATGGAAGACCACATAATTATATGACAAAGCAAATTAAATGAGCCTCATGTGGAACATTTGCTTGTACTAAGAGTGTGGTATCAACTCTCACCTGTCAATTCTTGTACTGGTTCTGTGTACTCTGGCTTCAGATAATGTAACCAGTCAATATTCCAGATTCCTTCTAGATTTACAGATGGAACAAAGTAATTGGTGAATAACCCAACAACATCACCAGAATTAATTCTTTTTGGCTTCTGCACTTTCAGTACTATAGCTGGTGGAGCAGTTACAACGAAGCCATCAACTACTTGTCAACGGTGCCAAAATACCGCATACAGGCTACAGAGCTGGCCAAGCAGCAGGGGCTGTTGAACAGGACTAAAGAGAAGGGCAAGAACCGGCGCTCCAAGGAGGAGATCCGGGAAGAGGAGGAGGAGATCATCCGTGATATCATAAAAAACAAGATTGACATCAAGGGGGGCTACCAGAAGCCCAACGTCTTGGACATCCTGCTGTGCAAAATTATCCTCTTCCCGTACTATTTCTGCACCTATGTGGTGTGGTACGCCTCCTGGATCTACAGATTCACAATCTGCAGAGAGGAGTACGGAGAGCAGGAGAAGCTGTACCTCATCCGCAGGAACATGAAGATGTCCCAGGCACAGTTTGACAGCCTGGAGGATCTCCAAAAGGAGACCTTCCTGGAGAGGCAGCTTTGGATTAGGGAGAACTATGAGGTCTGTATGCAGGCTTAACTTGTTTTGTTGATTATTGATACCTGTATGATCTAGTATACATTTTCATAATGAGGTATGTTTCTGGATAGTATGATTTTTTAATATTTTGCTTATTAGGTTCCCAACAGAGGTTGCTTATGAGTGCATCATTTTCTGTGCAAAAATAGTTGAAATTTTAATGAGCTTCATCAGGGGTGCCCAAACCTGTTCCTGTAGATCTCCCGTCATGTTGGTTTTCATTCCAGCCCTAGGAAAGCGCACCTCGTCCAACAGCTAGGGATTGTGTTGAGCTGCTAATGGGTAAAATCGGGTGTGCCAGATTAGGGTTGAAATGAAAACTCACAGAACAGTAGATTTCCAGGAGCTCCACTCAAAAAAAATAAAAAAGAGAATCAAATTTCTGAAGCTACAAACCCACAACAGGACCTCAGTGCTTTAACCACTGCTCTATGCATGCTGACAGGTGTATAAAGAAGAGCAGGAGGAGGAGATGAAGGTGAAAATGGCGGTGGATCCCAGATGGAAGAGGTACCGTCGATGGATGAAAAACGAAGGACCGGGTCGCCTGACCTTCATCGATGACTGACGGGACACACATTGCACACACGTGCACACAAAATATGTGCATGCCTCAGTATCGTACACATCTACTTTGGCTTTTAAGTTTGTCAGCACAACTCATAAAAAGATGATATAACGGAAGAAGCAATCGGTGAAGCAATTTTTTTTTTTACAGAAAAATAAATGGAAATGGAATTGCAATTCTAATATTAAAGACACTGTATAGAGCAGGAAAATGTTTTATTAATAGTATTATTTTGGACATTTAAAAAAAAAAAAATGTTGCTCAAATGTTTTCACACCAATAAGCAGTCTTTTGTCTTTTGTGGCCATGTTTGACTTTATTGATTCTGAGAAGGCACTCATTCTTGCAGAACTTTACAAGTGCCTTAAGTTTCTTGTTTGAGCCTCAGAACCTTTTTTGTGTTTGTTGTGTGTATGTTTTCGAGTGTTGGAAACATACAAATTTGCATTCAACTTAGAATCTTACACTTTTACATCTTAGATTTTGACAACCAGTCAAGGATATTGAGAATTGCTGTTAGTTTTTGGCTTGCTTCCAAAACAGTTTTCTTCATAACACTATCTTACACCTTTTCCCTGGCAAATTATGACTTGGTAACCTCAAACTTATCAGTGTTGAATACTACAGTGGAAGCTGTTAAGGTCAGCTTGTAAATTGTTTTTTTGTAGCTACCACCTAATCTATCAAGATCAATGACTATGGAATTTGTCAGTGTAAGACTGCCGTCTGCTGTAATTATAGTCCCCTCTTGGATACGTTTCTGTGCTTTACCTTCTCTGCTAAATGGGGAAGGTTTGTATTTTGATTTTCGGAAACTTACGCAAGTCAAATATGCTGTTGCTATATGCAGTGTTGGTGGCGTTAGAATTGTAAATATTTTCATTTATTCATGAAAAATGAAATTTTTTGCATTTTCTAAAATGGCAAGGATATACTGATAAATTTGGAGGTCATTGTACATGTGTGCATAATTATGTATATATAACTGAAAATATATATAAAATGTTTATATATACAAATTATTTTCCTAGTTATATTAAGGTTAAAGGTAAGTGGTTTGACTCAGGAATCTGCATTAGATGCCAAGTTTTTTGGTATCACAGTTTTGCTAGGATATGGAGGAATGTAATTGCAGTGGATTAAACCACAAAGTTACTTGGAAGGTACTTTGGCATTAGGGTCCTCACAGTTGTGTTAGTTCTTAACAGCAGTCTGGTCACCTTGTATGTCTATTTCAGTAAAAATTTCAGTGATATTAAAAGTACATTTTTAAAAATGTATTGCTACCCATACATTGACATCCTCAAAAAATAAACCCCAGCTGCTCTTAAAAAATTTTTTTTTTTAAATTAATAATTCCAGGAATTCAGTCCAGATGTGTGTATTGCCAAGCTGTTTACTGGCTGCATTGTTTTGCCGCCTGCACGTTGCATGGTATTGACCAGCAAGCCTTGCTGGTCAGGAGGACTTGCACAGCACACATGCTTCCCCTAAAACTCATATGAATCTGAACAGAAGGTCACTGAAAGAAGGACAGCTGCAGCTCATTTAAACCGAAGCCAATTTAGACGTACTCTGTTTATAAGGCTAACTCCAAAACCAAGATTCAGTAATGGCTCCATTTTGACTAAATGTAAACCCTGAGATGTCCCGTGTGTAGTATCTGCCCAGAGAGTTTTGTCATGTTCTTCACATAAAAATTACATTTCCTCATGTTCACATTCTTTCTATAAAGTTATGACCCATAATCAAGTTTTCAACATCAGTATAAAAACGCAATGTGTGAAATAAATAGTTGATGACAAAATGTGATCACAAAGTAAAAGAAAGTGCAATTCCATTCAAAGCAAGGGGACATTGAGACAAAAGTTGGGGAAACGGATCGCTGATGTAATTATTTGCATTTCATATTCAACGCCACTAATGCCTTAATGCTGATGTTTGTTGAACGACAGAATTGCAACAGTACGTGTTTTTTAGTATAAAAATGTTGTATGTAGAATTGTCAAGTCTAGTGGAGTTGGTGGAAGTTTCTACAAACTGGGATTTTGGGCTGACAGAAAAAGAAAAAAAAAAACAACCAAATGTGACTATGCAGTGGTAATAACATGAGCCAAAAAGCCCCCTCTGAAGCTTAAACCCAAGCGCCCTTTCAATCATCCCTTTCAATGTTTTGTCAATGCATTGCTGGGCTTTTTTCGTTTTTTTCGAGTGGGGGTGTATTGTTGTTAAATTGGGTATATCTTGAAGGTTGTTTGTTTATTGAGCAATGAGGCCGAAAGAAAAGTTGTGTGTACATACTGACAGCTGCTGATGTACAGTGCAGATGATATTTCTCGAAATAAAATCTGTTTTGATATGACCTTGTGTTTGCAGGTTTTCAGTTAAGAGTTTCAGTTGAGCCAGTATGTAATGCATACTAAAAGGCATTCAAACTCTAAATGATTCTGGTTCAAATTGTAACAAAAAAAAGCATGTTCTCCCTAATGCGGAATACTCAGATGCACAGTGTGTGTGTGTGTATGTATGTATATATATATATATATATATATATATATACACAGTATTCCGTGTGCCTATGTAGCAAACACTACATATCATCAGACAGTTTAGTCCTGCTCACATGGACATGAGTCAGAGGAACACTTCATATGCAGCCAAACAGGCAAACTTGCAGAACCCTGATTGACCAGCAAGGGTTGCTGGTGGACTGAAACCTTCCCATCCCTGGCCAATGTATGCGTCAATCGTACATTGCCTTGTAGGCTAGCAAACCACAGTCAACACTGGCATGGTCAGGTTTTGGGGCCTATACATGGTTCAGATATGCTAGTTTTTCAAGTTTGGTTATATGCCTGTGAAAAGTAAGATTTTTATAATTTGTTAATATCAGGTACATTTTTAAGCAATAATCAAGTGCATTTTAATCTTTCTTCACCTATATGTGGTCACTAGATGTCTGTAGGCTAAAATCCTGTATGATCGTACAGCTCATGTGGACTACGGAATGCACATTCTTCTTATATTGCCCGTCTGTACCTATATTGGAGCCTTATGGAATTTTAAATGTATTTTAAGTATGTTGTGTGAAAGTAGTTTGGCTCCTGAAAAAACCAAAACATATCTGAAAATCCAGTCTTATATCGTACACCGTATATGTTCTGGCCCATAAGCCAGATGAGAAATTTATACTTTGAAAATCTGCCAATGCGGCGAGGTGTAAGAGCAATAGAAACCAAGGGCAAACGTCCATTAAATAATATAGATATTTTATAGACATGATCAAGTGTGTAGATGCTACTTTGCAGGAAATGTTAGCTGTTGCTCACTACTCCATAGAAATTGAATTTTCTGATAAAAACTATTATTTTAATAGGTCTAATATGATTGGTAATTTAAAAAGTTAATTCTAAGAAATAAACATGCTCGGAAAGTTTACCTTTCAATATAATGCCAATTATAATAATTACTTTTATTAGACTAATGATAACAATTATCATAATACATTGTGGTTGATAATTATATGTCGACAACAATTTTTAAAATTGTGTGCCGTTGGATCAATGTAGCATCGTGCGTTACCTTCCCCAGTAGGCTACACCGTTATTCGCCTGCAACCCCCTCCCATTCTCAAATCCGCTTCGTTGACCGTTGTTGCTTCCGCTTTGAAAATCTGAGTGGGCTGTGACTGGGTATAGCTCCTGGACAGACTTTGGCGTTCAGTTCACTAAAAGTTAGGAGCAACAAGGGCAGAGCTGTAAATCAACGTATTCAATAAATGCCTTTTCCGTTATAAGGGAATAAAAAACCAGTCGAAATATGTCGTCTAATTCTAATCTCACCAACATGCGTCGGCTTGTGGAACAACTGAAACTGGAGGCCAGTGTTGAGCGGATAAAGGTAAGACCCGGCCAGTGTTGCTGCAAAAATTGTTTGTTTTTTTGTTTGTTTTCTAAAGAAAATAAACAGACAGTAAGCTGAAGCAATTAACGCGAAAGCACGCAGAAAGCATATAACAATATTACCAGATAATGGATCTTGTTTTTCGAGTTGTTTGACAAATTTCGAGTCGCTGTAAATTACAGGTTGGATTGCCTGTGGTCATCGCTGTCACCAACCGTCCGTGTAAATCCCGTAAAATTATTTTATTTAAAGAAAGAAAGAAAGAAATAAATAAATAAAGGGAATAAACGCAGTCTCAAAATTTTAGATTGCTGAGTAGCTTTACGTTATTACAGGCTAAATAAGCGTCGGAATAATTACTGCTGCTTTAAAGAAATAGCTTCGTGTTGTAGCCTAAGCTAATGTTATTCCTCCAAATAATAATTTTGCTTGGTAGGTAGTGTCGCTACGTGGCATCACGCAATATTGTGAGAGTAGCTGTACCCAATAACTGTAGCGTAGGCTATAAAGTTACAATGTCTGATGGACCTAAAGCGGGTCATACTTTTAGGTATTAATATCACGAATGCTGATATTCGTCAATTCCCACTACTAGACAAATTGTGTATGTTGCCACATGAGTTCACCCCCAATTGCCTGTCAGAATGGATTTTTGGGATTTGGTCGTGTCCCACGAAGGCTGCGTTGACTGTTCCACAGTAGCCTGTTCTATGCTGCATATATTTCACTGAATTGTGACTCTGCCGACCCTATTTAAGTAAAGGTGGTTCAGTCACTTCAAAATTCTAAAGCACGCGTTCTGGTCTGTTCAAATAGACCATTTCACAGCTACAGCAATACTGGGTGGGGATGCGAGAGAATGTCACAACACACAGGGGTGCAGATGCCTGAGAATAATGACACACTGTCATAAAACCGCTTCATTTGTGAAATGACCAAAAAAGTTCCACGTGGGCAGTATACAATATAGGTATAAGTCCAAGTTACTAATTTTAGTCTAAAATGTAAATGCTACTTATATTTATTGTTCTACAGTGGAAAGTCAGATGTATTTTGGTGTGAGGTTGTCTTAAACTCCTACATAATTCTTCTGGCCTGTTTTATTGCTGTTCCACGGTGGAAGTTTTCACATCTTATGTTTTAATGCTTTTTCAGATCAGTCTAAATAACTGTTGATTATACCATTTTTGTAGTTGCTTTCCTACTTGTGCTTCCTTGTAATATAACATCCACAAATCATGCATGCACGTTATAGTGTCAGATTGAAGCTCTTTTGTGCCACTCAATTTATGACCTTTGATGTTGACTTTTTTTTAAAAAAGTTGTCACAAATAGTCATACTAAAATGAATCCATAGCTTATCAACATAAATGCATTTGCTAATATGTGTCAAATTTCATGTATAACCACCAATTGCATTCCCTCCCTTCTTTTATGTCTAAGAGTATGGATTCTATTTTACTAATTTACTATTATCTTCCTTTAAATAATGGCATTTCTGTTCACCACTGCATAATAGTATCTTGGTGGATGACCTGCTGGCCATCATTAATGTGGGTAGCTAATGCAGGCTTTTATCTTTGTTATCGCTGAAACTACGAATGGTGCTAATGTAATGAGGATGCCATTACATTAATGTTCCTGTTGCCATTATGTACTGTAACACTTAGGAACCTGCTGTATTTTTCATAGAGTCAGGAGGAACTGGCATAATATCGCAATCAGAGATTTTGTGGTTGTTTTAGAGGCCAAATTAAAGGAAATGAAAGTGAGCTAGTGAAACCCTGATGCTGTTTGGTTGCTTAGACCCATTTCCTCAGTTCATATCTGGATGGGATCCATCTTCATAAGAACGGAGTGCTCTGTAGGTAGTGTATGAATGGCGTACTGTGGGGCGTGTAGAAGTGCAGTGGTCCCATTACCACGCGGCCCGATTTTTGCGCTGGACTTCCTCACTGTTGTTTTTTTTTTTTTTATTTTTTTTTCTGCAGGTGTCCCAGGCTGCTGCGGAGCTCCAGCAGTACTGCCTCCAGAATGCCTGCAAGGACGCCCTGCTGGTGGGGGTCCCCACGGGGAGCAACCCTTTTAGGGAGCCCCGCTCCTGCTCACTCCTCTAGAGCACAGGTAGCTGACCCCCCTTATCCCGTTACCCTTCCCATTCTTTTGTCAAGGTTAAATGCCATGTGTCAGACTTCACTTTGCAGAAACTAATGGGGCGGTTAGCTGAAGATTGGAAGTGAGCCTCAGGGACACTGTTTGGTTTGACATATATTATGCACACATGTAAAATTCCATTTTTTTTTATTATCGTCCATCTGATTTTTATGGGAAATTTTTTCTGCCATGTTAACTCAGTTAAAAGGAATGCGCTGTAACATATTTGATTTAAAAAAATTGTAAAGGATGATGTTGAAAGTCATAAAAATGACCCTTGGACTGCTAGGCTCATAGGTTAATGTTATAGTCATCAGTTTCTAAAATATGTTTTATTTTTTCAATGACACAGCATTGGTTATTGCTGCTTCTAGATACATATTTTGTTCTGTTTGGGATTAATAAAGCTTTTAAGTACAAATATTAGAAAAAAATGTGCGGTCTACCAGGAGGAATCTATTAGCTTCTTACAGTAACAGTGCAGTCATGTAGAGCCAAGTGGTCGTCATAATGCACTTAGTGTTTAGTGCTAATAGACTCAGCAGTTGCAGTATTTAGGGATTGTTTTTATGATTCTGCCCCAGTGCTCCTTGGGAATTTTCCAGAGTTAGGGAATTTTTAAGAGGCAGCTGTGGCTTGAGAGTATTTTTGTCCCAGAGCGCTGCCATGTCCGGTATTCATGTTGGGGGACATGACTTGACTGGTGTGAACCTCGCTGTGGTGGCCAGAGCTTCAGAATCAACAGGAAGCCAGTGAATAAGAGCTTCAGGAAAAGGAAAGCAAGTGAAGCGTTAGCAGCTGGAAGCTATTGTTGCGACTCCAAAAATGTACAGTTTCACGTTCTGTAAATCCCTCTGTACATCTGCAGCGTCTGCACTGTTGTAGCCTTTCACCATTCTGTCTAGTTTATCTCGCTTTTCAAAGCTAATGCTAGATATTATATTAGATTATGCAATTAAAAAAATATATTTTCTTTTGTAAATAACTATCATAAATATGTAGATAAATGAAGGAACTTAAAGGAGGCTCTGAAACTATTTTCACATGAAATTATAGTGCAACAGTATTATTTGTTCAAGTAATTGCTATTACAAATGCAAAGTCCTGTCTGTAGTGTTGATTAGCATGATGTCAGATGATGAATGTGAGGGTTGTGGGCTTGCACTCCCCATAGGACATTGCTATTACATCACTGAATACTTCGGTTAGATACTCCTGCAAAAGTATATTGTTAAAAATATTAGCACAGTAAATCCACCTGGAGTTACACAAATTTCTGGCTCTGTTAAAAAAAAATTGGAATAGTCTGATTAAATCATCGAAGGAGGCAGGGCACCTGCACAAAGCAATTTTTGTATTAACGTAACTATATATGTGATCAGTTTAGATAAACATGTTTCTGTATAAAGAGCCCTCTGAATTGTGACTTTTCCTAAATATATTGTAATTTACAAACATATGATGCATGCAGTAAGAATTTAAAGCAATGACTTGCCAGGCCTTTTGGTGTTTTTTCCTTTTCCTCTCCGGTCTTTTAAAAGTAATTTTCACTGTTTAAAACAAATTTCAAACCTTTACCTTCCGGAGTGTGATCGTTATTTCATGACTGTTTGTGTCTTTTCAGTGGTTGGTTTAATCTGGTGGTCCAAATAAAAGGTTTGTGTATTGCAGGGTATTGCACAAGACCTGGGCCTGGACAGATACTACATGACCTTCTGAGCAGCCTGGTCTTAAGAGGAAGCAAGCACACCACAAGGGAAACCTGCTTTTCCAAACAACTGTGTTTATCAAGTACTTATTTGACTCTGTGCCTTCAAATTAGCTAAATTTTCTTGGTTGTTTCATGCAAAGAAATTGGCAGAATTTCGTAACATTTGATTGCATGACATGGATAAATGTTTACAGGCGTGCGGTATGAAACTATTTGAACCCAGTGTTTTTAATTGTGGGATGCTTTTCCTGTGTTGACACTGAGGTTCATTTCCAGAATTAGAAAGCACAGAAAAATGTGCAGTTCTCTGTTTACTGCTGTGGTTGACAGTGAAAGACCTTCTTTAAAACATGAGAGATCTTCATTTATAAATACAAGATGAGGTACCAGTCAGACGACTTTAGGGTTGAGTGTTTTTCATGGTGTGGGTAAGCTTCCAGGTCATCCAGTGGCATGGGTACTGTTAATTTCTTAGCCTGTATGATTAATCTTCATCAAACAGTTATCAACTGGTTTCACTGCCAATCTTTATACCTAAAACACATTTTCCAAATTTGGTCTGACTGAGACTAAATGAATGCTTTCAGGCGAAAAGAATGTAACCTATGGTATAGACACTGTTGAAGTTCCCATATGAAAATGTGGGTCAGTTCGTTGCACTTTATAGAGAGACATCTAAAACATTTTTAATCTTAAATTCAAGGGATGAATAAATTCAAGGGAGTACTTAAATGGGACGTTTTATTTGATAATGAACAGGCACCAAGTAAGACTATATTTATTTTTGTCAGTTGAAAGGATTTGTAGCTTTTAACCAACTCTGTACCTTGTTGGGGACTATAAATTGGCTAAACTGAGATGATCAGAGAATATCTTGTTATGCATGGTGCTCAAAACTATAGCATATGCCTTACTGGTCATTTTTGAAGACTGTTGTTCATGTTTTTTGTTACAGTCCATTAATTGTCTTGTGAAAGTCCCTGTAGATTTTTTAAAAATGTAAATGTTGGTTAGAACAGTAATTGGTAAATAAAAAGCTGGTTAGTTATGTAAGGCCTTAGCTAAAATCAATATTCTTAAATTACATTCTTAAATGTTTTTATCTTCAGCTTTTCGTCCATTTCTTTGCTGTTGATCTACTAAGGTGCACATGCACATTTTTGATATGAATGCTTTTATAATATCATTATATTGTTTTATATGTTTATAATGAAAAAAAAAATACTAAAACTAATTTGTTTGATCCTTGAGTAAAATGTTCATCACCAAACTGTTGTGCACGGATAAGCAGCATGTTCTTGGATCGAATCCAGACGGTCCCAGTGTTGGCTCGTGGCTGGTAGTTCCGCTGGGCGATGCGAAATTGATTATTGCATCACTCTGGGTGTGGGAGGGTTCGGGGTCTACGTTTCATCGCTTTATAGCGACCCCCGCTGGTCGATCGGGTGCTTGCGGGCTACGTGCCAAAGCAGCACGTAAAGGTTCTTCCTCGGACTCCACTTTGTGTGAGCTTAGCTGTCGGCTGTGGTGTGAAAAGAAGCAGACTGGCGACACCAAGTGTTTAAGAGGAGAACTGCAAATGTCTTCGCTCTCCTGAATTGGCAGCGGGGTTTGCACATGAATGCGGCTGCGGTTGCAGATAGTTAGACATTACAAATTAGGGTGGAAATTGTATACATAAAACCCTTGGTGCTAAATTAATTTTTAAAAATAAACAAAAAACCAGTCTCATAAAACGTGACATGTGTCGTTATCCTTTGGCTCTGACCCTCACCTGCAATTGTGCACCTCCCTGTGTGCCTGCTGGCCAGTCTCCATGGTCATTGGTAAGATTCAATGCCAGACATCATTCCTTGCAGTCTGGATGGGAAGAGTCCATTGTAAATGAGCTTTTATTTTGTCATTTTTGCAACAGTTATTCAGAGCATTTAGGATTGTTCATAGAATACATAGCAGAGAAATAATTAGCAAAAACACAACAAAGGCTTTTGGAGAAAGCATATTTACTCATTCCGCTATGCCATTTAGAGCTCCAATAGATGCCAAAGAAAATAGTCAAGAGTTGCTGATTTGATGCAGAGGTAATAAGAATCCTCTTCATTTTAAATAGGAAAAGTGTTTCACAAAGCAAGCAGTTGTTGCTCTGGTAATTACCTTTCACATCTGAAGCCAGCTGCAATGTCAATCAACAATCACGGTGTTTAATATAAATCATTACAGTCAATGCTTTTCTTTGTCATGCCAGTTTAATATGTGGATGCTTTATATTTACACACGCGCACATAAAATGCATGCATGTAAAATTAAGTATATATACTATATGCTTGTGCATTAGTGCGATATGTAAGGAAAAACAGAAGAGCAACGCCTCCTCAGGAGACTGACGATGTCAATGCAGGACGTGATCAGACTGTCAGCAAGAACAGTCCGTCGACAACTACATAGAGAGGGATATTATAGCAGGCTTGCAGTGCATAAACCCCACATTACAAAGATAAATGCATATTTGAGAGTTCAGTGGTGTAAAACCCACATACACTGGTCTACAGAGAAGTGATATGGCCAGATGAGTAATCTTTCACCATATTCTCGACAAGTGGGCGAGTGCATATGTGGTGTACACCAAGAGAACAGAACAGGCCTGAATGCTTGACCCGTACAGTGAGGAGGTCTGTTATGCTGTGGGGGGCATTTTCCTGGCATGGTTTGGGTCCACTTTCCCCCTTAGATGGAAGGTTCGCTACAAATCAATTCAAAGTTGTTCTGAATGATCACCTTTATCCTATGATGGACCATATGATACTATGATACCAGGATGACAATGCCCCCATCCACAGGGCATGAGGGGTCACTGAATGGTTTAATAAGTATGAAAACGATGTGACTAATATGCTATGGCCTTCACAGACACTAGATCTCAACCCAATTGAACACCTATGGGAGATTTTGGAGCAACGCGTTAGACAGCGCTCTCCACCACCATCATCAAAACACCAAATGAGGGAATATCTTTTGGAAAAATGGTGTTCCACCCCTCCGGTAGAGTTCCAGACACTTGTATAAACTATGCCAAGGTACATTGAAGCTGTTCTGGCGGCTTGTGGTGGACCAACTTACTTAGACACTTTATGTTGGTTTTTCCTTTAATTTGTCACCCGTTTGTATATGTGTTGTTGGGTACAGTCACACAGTACACATAGACTACGTCTTTCGTCTAGCTCAAATATCGTTCGTGTCGCGTGAGTAATGTGTTTCCGAACTGTCACGCCACTTGCGTTTCTGTAGGTGCAGTGGATTATGGCCATTGTAGTAATTGAGATGCTTATTTCTGTGCGGCCTGTGTTGAACAGCTGCCTTTTAAAATTTACAACTTAAAATACTAGCTCATTGAGCTTGGAGAAAAACACCGTTTGTCGACCGAATTAAAATAATTCAAATAACTTAACCGACGTTGATTGATTCATTATGCTCAGCTGAACCAGACTCAGTGTCCTTAACCGTGGGATCTAAATATCTGAAAATATTCTCTTTTAAAATAAACCTTAATATACATTTTATCCCTGATTCCCCCTTTCCTCAAATTTGCATTTTCCAGTTATTGTATTTATGGTGTGCTGGCAATACAGATGTGGTTTTTCAATTTCACCACTAGATGGACACCGTCAATAATTGTACAGTAAAGATGTGTTTGGAGACCGTGGAGCCAGGCAGAAAATGAGTCCCCTACGGTCCTGCAAATGAACGATTTTAATAAGTGTCCTGTTTGTTTTGTGGATCCGTACATAAATAAATTTATGTAAATAATCAATCGTTTATTTCCTTTATCTTATACTTGCAAATGTAATTATTGCCCATTTTAAAGCATAAGCTCAAGATGGTTAACTGAAAAACAACTTGTAATTTGGATGCAAACGTACAGTCCCAGTAAAATAGTTTATACTGTTTCCATTTCCTGTCCTTCTTTCGGGAGTATAACCACCTAACCGACTCTGAACTTGTTTGTTTCTTTGGGAAATATGAGGTCATATGTCTGTTCTCATTAAGCAGGTTAGTGCCACAGAAAGGACAGACAGACATGAAATAAAATAACTATCTTATCCAGAGTGCACAAATCTGTTGTGCCCACTCAGGAACAAATGTATGGTCATTTTTCCACAGCATGATGACTTACATCAGTTGGTATTATACAGTCTTCTCTTCCCTCATGGTTTGCTGCCTAGTTTTATTACATTTATTAGACTGATCTGTAGGCCGTGACCCACCCCCCCCCCCCCCTTTCTTCCCACGCTCACTCTCCACCATTTTTCTTGACCGGCATGAACAACATTCACCATCAATTTGTCTTCCTTTCCCAGGATTTTTGGCTAAAAACAGAACATTTGTTTGTAAGATGTGTATCTTATTAGTGGTGGCAGGATGGTGCAGGGTTTAAAAACTGCACTTAAAAACAGACTGGAACTCAAACTGGAACCGTAAGAGAGCTCTGAGAAACTCCTGAACAGAGATTCATTCTAGTGTCTTAACAAGTGAACACAGACAGGAAAGGGAGGGACATTTTATATTCCCAGTTCTGGATGGGGTCTCCCTTACTGTATAAGGGTCTGCTTGGTGAAATATTCTGGAAAACAGAGGCTTGAACTGAACTGGATCAGCTGTGCTGTCTCTGCATTATAGCACTATATATGCATTATAGCATGTGCGTGTTTGTACATATTTCCCTGTTTATTTCTGTGGTTTAGTTTAGTTGGTGCAAAATGCAGGTTATTGTCATAGACGTAAAACTGCAATATCAAAAAATGAAATGATGAGTCTTTTTCATGCACTAGAGTCAACAGAAGAAAAACATTAACTTTTATTGTCTTGTGAATCCTGTCATATATTTACAGGGAACACTTCCCCATTTTTATTTGTGCTTTTTAAGATTTTGAAGTTTGACCTCTGGTTTCTTCACATCGCTTATATTGAATAATATTACATTACATTACAGGCATCTAGCAGATGCTCCTATCCAGAGCAACTTACACAACTTTTTACACAGCATTTACATTGCATCCATTTATACAGCTAGATATATACTGAAGCAATGCAGGTTAAGTACCTTGCTCAAGGGTCCACGGCAGTGTCTTACCTGTGAATCGAATCGAATCGAACCTGTGACCTTTAGATCAGCTCCTTACCCATTATACTACACTGCTGCCCAATATGTCTCATCACTCAAATGTTTCTGCTGAAACAACAATCGGTATGAAACAATGGGCGCCTAAAAAAGTGAGATGGTTTCTTAAAGTAAGTGAAAGGTGAGCTGCAAAGAAAGAAATGAGATAAGATGGAAAAACCCCCAACTGGTGCTCTGGAGAAAACCAAGTGTACATCTCACTTCCCTAAATTTCATGGCACTCTTGTCAATGGGAGAAAGTAAAAATATGATATCAAATGACTTGTTGAATTGGCATGACAAACATGACGAATGCTTTTCAGCAACAAGACCTTCATTGGGGCGTGAGAGGTTTTTTTTCACATCCTGCCAAAATCACACAGTCTGCAGGTTTGTTTTTTTTAAAATGACTTTTCCACCCTGATTTGGAATGCCCAGTCGCATACGTATATCATTGCTCCTTGCCAGAGACAGCCTCCAGTATCACCCTGTGAACATTCATGTGCTGTCTTCAAGAAGCATGTGACATCGCCACTGTTTCCCGTCACATCGCCATTTGCAAGTCACGTTTCTGCAGAAATGAGTCGGAGGAAGACACTCCCCTGTGTGGTTCTTTCGATGTGCGACGGGCGCTCGATCGAACAGAAAGTCCCTAGAAATTTGCTCGGTGTAATGATATGGTCTTGCATCTGGATGAAATCCAGACAGTGCCTGTGCTGGCTGGCCTGGGGTCCCAGAGGGCAATGTGTTATTGCCTATTAAATTACCCAGAGAGGAAGGGTTTCGATCTGATAATCCCCATATCATTGCTCAATAGCGACAGTCATGCACCTGAAATCTTCCGGCTGCAACGGCCTTTCTTATGCAGTGGCAGTAACTGAGACGGAAGCATTTCAGAGTACCTACTCTTCCAAACTGAAAGAGGAAATTGCAGCATGAAATTATGACTAGACATTTCAAATTGGGGAAGAAAAATCAGAAATAAGAAATTACAAAAGGGAAAATAAGGTATACCTGAGACGTTGGAAGAACAATTTAAAATGTTTTAAGCAATTTTATCCTTGATTTGTTTTTGTCCGTTTCTGGAATACCTGCACATGCACCTCTCATCAGTGCGTGGTGCACTAACTTGGGAGAGCACAGAGAAATATGTGGTGAACTCTGAAAGGTCTGTTTCCTTTCACTGTGCAGTCGGCTTGCTAAGCTTGCTAAGGTCACTGTGTCGGAGTACACTTAGCGCGCAGCAGCCTGTGTTTCTGTGGTGACACTGTAGCCACACATAGACCCTCCATTATACCGAGATCTAAGACGAGAGCTTCAGTAGTCCCGTCTCGTGATCTGCATGAATGGACCTCTGTGGGCCCTCTGGGCCTGTCGAAAATAACTTAATCTGTCATCGTGGCCACCAGAACTTCAAAACAGATTGGCGTTTATTCACTCCAGAGAGCTCTTCTTTTACACATCGATCAGCCAAGGCGCTTCTGTGCAGCGTTGTGCAACAGACACGATTGCTGGCAGGAGAAATAGATGTGGGATTCGTGTCTCCGAATGCAATCTGAATAAACAGATTGTTGAACATATTAACATTAAAAAAACGAATTTGTGATGTAAAAATTCACAAACTATGTACAAGCGTGCTCATATACGCCCCCTGCTGCTGGCTGGGAACAGTGAAGACAACTCGCTGTTGCCCTCTGAAACACGCGGTGTCAGCCAGCTGCTTCCTTTCACACCACAGCCACAGGCCGAGCACGGGTAGAACGGGGACCGAGGACACCCAATCATACGCGTGTGCAGAGAGCAAGCCATGGGTGCCCGGAAGTACCATAGCAATAAATATGGTCACAGAAGCACCAGAGCAATAAAGTTGTTTGTCACTGTCAGACTTACGTAGCGTGAGCCAAATGACCTGCTTGCCAACAGAGTGGTCTGGATTCAGTCAACATCTGTCCACAACTTTGACTCACGATCACTTGCCTGAATGAGCGTCCACTTTTCTCCTCACAAACGCAGATTAGCAAGCTCAACATTCGCCAAAATGACCTCACCGAACTATATGAAGAAAAACAAAATGTTCCGTTTATTTTTCAAAGTCTACGTTTGGTCAAATGTTGATTAAATCAAAGCTAAGGGCCTTATGCTCTTATACAGTATCACTGTAGGCGCCCTCAGGCACATAGGTGTGCCTCTGACACCTTCCGACAATGTCCTTAAAGGTGAGGTAACCTCTTGGGCAATGTGGGATCACTACAGGTAGTGAGGTGAGGCTCGTCTCTCGCAACATGCACCTGTGTTCATCAGTGCTCTACCCTTGTTTTCTACTGTTCGCTGTGAAGACATCCTTCAGTGCTGGAAACCGGGAGCATTTACTGGAAACCTATTGCAACACACCATGTGCCAGGGGGAAGGAAGCTGCTCATGAAAGATTAAATAAAGGACAGGAAATAGGGGTCTGAACACACAATTATTTTATGCAAAGGGAAATTAGTAAAAAGGGACTCCATGTAGTGGCACGATAGTGGAATAGATCATGAAGAATTCATAAAACCCGTCCTCTGTTTCTCATGGTGAAAAGACAAGTTAGGAGTTTACATTTCAGCAGGCTATAAGAAAAGCAAACTGGCTTGTTGTTTTGCTAAAAACGTCTCAACGTAAGTAAATTAGGCTCATCATTCAGCAAATAAGACAGCTGACATAAAGGGATTTATGAGCTGAGCTCCTGAAATGATTGAAATACGCTATTGAAATGATTATTTATTAATATTCATATTTTGAATGTTTACAACAAACACCCCACCAACTGAATCAATACCCCACCTCCCTTAGAGAAGAACTAACGCTAAATCCAGCAGAAATTAGGCTGACCATGCATTCATCATTATACAGTTTTATGCGCTATAGACCATGTTGTTATGCTGAACTAACAGGCAAGAGTGAAAACTGATTTTAGGAGACCCAGCCATCTTGCTTGGTGTAAAATTAAATTAACTATTTAATTCTGATTTTATCCCCACACACACATAATATCCTTCAAAGCATGCGTGAGCTCTATGTACTGTTAAGATTATTTTGTACATAGTGATTTCATTTTTTTTATTACTTATTTTAACTTAGCCCTTTTTACCTTCTTGAGTATTGCTATAGGTATGACCTCTTAAATCTGGGCCATTGCTCTTGGTCATAATGTGATCTGTATTGACTGCATCATGCAATATCGGCCTTGTAAATCTGAGCCTCTGGATAGGTTTGCCTACAAAATAAATTAAACATATTTCACCTCAACGCACTGGAGTGGCCTTTTGACGAACCTTGAAATTGCGTCTGCAGTGTACCGCTGGATTGCCCCCATTGCAAAACACTATTTCTGGTGCATTTCACCACACGTCTGTCAGTAATCACGCTCAGGATGTAACACTACCCTCAGGGCATTACACATTGGCTGTAATTAATCAAAAATGTCATAGACAATGTACCAGGAACTAGGGGCAACATCCCACATATGAGAATGGGTGAATGACCTGTATCTTCCCCTACCCTGTAAGGATTTTTGGCATGTTTTTACCAGTACCATGAAAACCGCCGGTTGTGTTCATTTTCTGTACCCGAGTCATTCTTCTTGAGGTGGTGTACCATCGTGTCCCATGTTGCTGTCGGTTCTGCTTTACACAATGTCAGCCATATTCAGGAAAGACCCTGGCAACTACGAATTTCAAAAAACAACAAGAGGAAACCAAGCAAGACTTCCTGTAGAAGTACAAGCTCAAAGTAGAAGCGTGCTTGATGCCACTTCCTGAGGCCTGCTTCATCCTTCAATAAAACTATCCATGGGAAATGAAAGGAGACTGGGTTTTATTAATATCCAGTTTATTTGCAATGCAAAATATCACCCAGCACCTTCCAGAGGGACACGCGTTTGGATGGGTCTCTGCTGGGCGACAATGGCTGCCCATTATAAACATGATGGCCGCATAAATTGTAGCCGAAACTCCAAAACGGCAAAGATTTCAGATTGCAAAACCGAGCAAACGTTTGTAATTGTTAAAATGTGTTTCGGATGTTTGGATAGGATAGATGTGTCTTACTGTTGGTAATTATATATAATTATGTCCTCCTGAGTTACCTACCTCAGAGCTGAGACCAAAGGTTTCCATGTATTACGGGCAACTGTTTAATGAATTAACATGAACAATAAATTATCATTGCGGTGGAGACCTGGGCTTGGGAGTAGGGAGCCTGGCTTTTCTCAAGTCCTAAGGGAGGAGTCTGTTTTGAGATCAGCAGCAAAGGAGAGGGACTTGGCCCAGCGTTTCTTCATTCAGCCATTCCTTGTGTCATTTGGTTTTTGCAATCACCGATCTGTAAACATAAGGTTTCAATTTATAAGCGAAGTTTTCTGTTTAGTTCCTGCAAATGTAATGTGGGCCAATAACAGTAGTCCCAAAAATGATAAAATATTACATGCAACACACACAGAATGCAATAAAAAATAATTTCTGTAACAAAAAACAATATATTGAATCTCATTCCCATGAAAAGACACCAAGGAGTTTGAAACATATTTTCGTAACTGCCATCAATATTATCAACAAAATATTTTCCTATCACTGGACTTCCAAACTTTTTGCCCACCTTAAGTCCATCCAGGCACAACTCTCTGATTATTTTGCTTTTTTTGTAAGGGGGTGAAGCGCTATATGGTTTAAAACACTACTGGCATTATAAAAAGACTGAACAGGTGATCGACGAGTGTTTGTTTTTTGGATACATGGCAGGTTTTATCTAAAAGCAGTGACAGCATATAGGCTTTTTTCCCCCTAAGATGACATTTCTCTGTATAATTGAACCGTCCTGAATAACACATTTCAATGCTAGCGGATCAGGCACTCTGCGTGGTAAGAAGAAATTTTAGGACAACGCTTCCGATATTACTTGTGTCCAAAGCGCTGCGACAAAAATGGCGACAGATTCACTTTGCAGTCACAACTGTCCAGAATGTAAACAGGTCAGGGATTCTTCATGGTAAGACATATTACGTCAACGGTGTTAGTTATGCTATTACATGTCACATCACAATCTAAACAGACAAACGAAACATACAAATGACTGTTTATGACACAGCCTCTTACAGCTAATGAAAGTTAGGCTACAAGTACTTACCGATGACTAAATAACTAATTTACTTCAAATATAGAGGTGTCTTGATTCAGGATCCGGTCGTTTACACGGTCCACTCACGTTTAATTGTTTAATGGCCTGAATCTACTCTTTTCTCCTCATTGCCTCGCTTTTTTGCGCGCGAGGACATAAAATCTGGGTTCTTAGCATTGTTATTTGTACAGCCCATCACACTACAACGTTTCGGCACTTTTATCATCTTGCTAATGCACGGACCGCTCATAGTAACTCCCCGGACCACAGC
This sequence comes from Anguilla rostrata, assembly GCF_018555375.3. Taxonomy (NCBI): domain Eukaryota; kingdom Metazoa; phylum Chordata; class Actinopteri; order Anguilliformes; family Anguillidae; genus Anguilla; species Anguilla rostrata. The sequence goes on along the minus strand of NC_057946.1, from coordinate 27,560,775 downwards.
AAACGTAACGGATTGTTCTCTCCCCATGGTGGGACCAATATTTTTTACAGTCTCTGGGTGGGACGTGCTCTGTCTGAGCCCCGCCCACTCACCACTATCTATTACACAGGGGCGTGTCCGTAAATGACGTCATCGAAAAAAATGACGCTCGTTTGTCCGCAGTGCTCAATTCTTATCTAGTTGCTTCTGCGACCGAAAGAACAAGCACCTTCGCCGGGGCATCACGGACAGACATGGCCCTACTGGAACTCGCCCTGCAAGGGGTTTCCCTCTTTGGATTAATTCTCTTCATTGTACTGTGGCTCATGCATTTCATGTCCATCGTCTACGTGTAAGTCAGGTCTTTTTATTCATTAGTATCTTTTTGAATATAGCTAGTAATACGTGTTGTCTCCATTCCCACGTAACTGGTTGGCAAGCATCTAGCACGGGCTATTAACAACGGACGTTAGCTCTACTGCTAACTTTTCCCCCTTTATTTATAAATGGTACGTCATAGGATGTAGGTAGTAACGTTAGTCAAATAGTTAACATTAGCTGTCTGTTAACATTTGTCTCAATGTACCGCGTTGTAATACATAGATATTTCGCAAAAGTAACATTATAACGTGAGTGACGGCCAGTTAGTAAAATAACATGTTTCGCGGCTCCATTTCTTATCAAGAGCCATCCATAGATTTGCTCCCTAGCGAGTCGGCAGCTGGTCATCACACAACGATAAGGAAAGCTAGTCTGTAAATATCATCGGCGATCTTCAGTCTTCCTTCATGTTACACCACAGTGCCACCACATCGTTCACTAGCAAGCCCAGTGAACCCAATGGACTGTAACAAACAACCATGCTTAGGATGCCGTGCTAGTTTTGACACTTTCAGTTCCAAGAGAAGCGCAGTAGTCTGTGTTCAGTCGCGATTGTTATCTAGTTGACTGTCATCACCGTAGCTGCCAGCTACTTAGCTAGCTGGTTAGCTACTCGTTCAGTGAACAAGTCGTCTGTTTTAGTGTAAATGAGAGAACATATAGTCTACCTCTACTAAATTAAATGGGCACACAGTTTGCTGTATTACAGCTAGCTATGCTAAATTCATTTCGATCAAATGAGTCACTGGATGACTGTCATCTGCTAACTGGCTGCTAACGTTCGCTCTAGTTGAACATAGCTGGCACCAAGAACCAGTTTGTGGATAAGATAGCTAGGCTACCACTTTTATTCCAAAGCTGTGAAACGTTAATTGAAAGGTACGTTCCGCTTACATAGTTTGTGAAGGACCGGGAGAATAGCGATTATGTTTCTCTTCATATTAGCTAACTAAGTTACAAACATCTCAGCTAACGTTAGCCAATGGCGTTAGTAAACTCGTGTTAATTAATTATGTGACGGAATTAGCTACTACCACAAGTCTGCACTATCTATGATTGATATATATATATTTGTTGGATAGCATCTGGAAAGCTAGTCTAGCTAGCTAGTTACGAGTTAGCTGTGTCTAAACTTCAAAATGAGCACTGCCTATTCTAGCTACATTTTCCTCTAACGTTTGGCTCACTTGGTCTGGCTATTATAATCTGTTTCTGCTAAACAGCATGTGACTGGTAACATTAAATCTACAGGGTTTTCTGTTGAACTACACCAAAGCTTTATTGATACGAGTCATTAGCTTTCTTTCCATTGACTACAGCAATGTATGCTTTGCCGTACTGTCATGTAGCTTCTAGACGATCCAGTATTTTACATTTGCCCCTTTCTTCATATGGGGGCTCGTGTGTGTAGTGTTGCGCCGCATGATGCAGCTCCGATGACGTGAGATGCAAACCTTAAGTAAAAAGCTTTTCAATACTGCAATGCATGCATTGCCGCGACTCCCCTGCTGACAGCAAACAGACACGCGAAATTGAACTCATTTTCATTTTAATTTCGACCGTGCTGCAGGAATTATGTTTCCACCCATTGCCAAGGACCACCATCTTGGCCAGCGTCCAAAATTAGTATCAGGTGCCTCGGTTTTCTCGGAAGAAAAGCAGTCTCTTTCGGTGGTGCCCACAGTGTGATGTTAGCAGCAGAACTATCTGTGGGTTTTTGTGAAATATTTTCAACAAAAAGTGTGAGAACTCACTTCTGTTTTAACCTTTTCCCTGCTTTAATAGTTGCAGGATGTTGAATTAACTTTTTGTCTCTTAAAAGTTCAGCCATCTAGTAGTAAAAAATGTTTTTATATTTTACATTTCTATTCTGATGTTAGATTGAGGTTATATTATACCGCTCCAGTATATGCTATGTTCAGTATAGTGACTCATTGCATAGCACGTTTACCATTTGTCGTTTTGTCAGGTGGTAGACCAAGTTTTATGCAGGGGCATCTGGATTTACTGCAGTAATCCAGTATTGTTGGTGATTTGTTGTCTGTAATATAGACCAATCGAGTACATTTATTGTGAATATAGAATCAAATATTTGTCTGGTAGCCATGTGAAAGTATACATTTTTTAACATGAAGCTTTAGAGATGGCCTGTCGCTTAGCAAATAGCCTAATCAAAATGAACTCTGAATCCATAAGGCAGCTTTGAATGTCGGTTTTGAAACCTCATGCAGGGCTATTGCCTTTTGTGTTTGCATGGAAAGTATTGTCCCAGTGACTCATGTGTAACTGCGCACAGTTGGCTGCCAAATGGCTCGCCGCAAGGTACTGCTCACCAGCAACCATACTCTTCTGCTCTTTAGGGGGGAAAAAATGAAAATGGCATCATCTGTGAATTAAAAAATAGGCGGAGGGCATTTGTGTGATATGAAATGCAGCTCGATGCGTATGTTTGGTGTGTGAACACGTTGCTTCGATCTACGCCAATGTGTGAACTCGGGAGGGGGTTGGGTGTTGCATGACTAAGAAAAATGTTGCATTGGTCTGCAAATATGAAGCCATCCACCCATCTGTTCACAGGCTTACAGGATTGCTTAAATAAGTGAATCAATAAATAAGGGAATATATATATATATGTATATATTATATATATATATATATATATTATATTTTTAATATATATATATAAATATAAAATCTTAGACATCAGTAAACGTTGGAAACTTATTCCATTAACTTCAGTTGGTCAGTGATTTTTCAGATTCACAGATTTGCACTATTTTCTCTGTAGATGTGGATAGTTTATTGACAAGAATTGTCTACAGAAGGATCCAGACTAGCTTTCTAAACCAATAATTTTAGCTCAATGTCTTGCTTGATTTATGCAGAATAAATGGTGCTGCGACCAGTCACATAAATTTGATTGGAAATGACAAGTTGATTCAAATCTATAAAATACAGGCCCACGGGATTGATGAGTATGCAATTGGTAGGCGTACTATAAGCTTGTTGTTCTTCTCTGTGCTGCGTGTTGAATGGTGCTAGTGTTAGGGGCAACGCTGTTGATGTGGTGTTATGACCAGACTTTCAGCTCTGTATGACAACTTTTGCCCTCATGCGCCATGTCTGTATTGTGTGTGTGGGGGGGGGTGGACTTCCAGGAAGTTGGGTTTCTCATGAAGAGGTCAGTTTTGCGGTTTGCATTTTTGATTAGTCAAAATTAATTGATTAGCCGAGTCAGTCAAATTAGTGCTTATTATATGTAGGCTACTAACTTATTAGTGCTTTTTTTTCTTGTTTGTGATTTGCCAGACCAGCACCTTGCGATAACACGCTGGGCACACGCTGTTTTTCTTTTTGCATGTACTTTTTCAAAGTAAAATAAATCAGTTCTAGGAGAAGAGATCACTGATCCCTCATGATGATCACCGATCCCTCAAACTATCGTCGATCGGCACAACCCTATAAACTATTCTTTGAATGAAGCGAGATGGTAGAAGAAGAACATGCATTCAAATCTTTATCTTTTCGCTGGTGTGAAGGGTAGTGATAACCAGTTTCTTCTGAGAACTAGCCTACAACCTCGCTGATGTATGCAGAAAAGGTTTTATGATGTTTGCACTTTTCTTAATATTTTTGTGTTGTGGGGTTGGTTGAGAAAATGAGACGAGAGATGTGAAGTTGACCTTTGAACTTTCACCTTTTCTGTAGGCCCACTTTTTACAGGCTAGAGCATAGCACTCTGGGAAAACAATGGTGTTGTGATACTCACATTACGGTATTGTATTAAAATTGAATGGTTGTTATATATTTTAATATTATTGTGTTGATACCTTTTGAGTGTTCTGTAATTTCAAAAATCAAATAAATGCAAGATGGCTAAGTGATTTATTTTTGCGTGTTCATGAGTTGTACAGGTTTAATTACCCCCTTCCAAATGTGTTGCTATGTTACAAAGCAACACTTTGTAGCAGGCTAGAAAAAGAACTCCAGTAGAGTAATGCTGTTGATCTTAAAGGTGTAACAAATAGGGTTTTTGATGTTTGTGTTGGAAAATGAAAACTATTACACTTTTCAATTTGAGTAGTACTTTCTCTTGAGCGTATTTTGGTAATTCAAGGTTAAAAAAAAGTGCAAATAAAATAAAATACGCACTAGCCCTGACTTACTCAAGGTTGCTTTAAGGGGCAGTGATGTTTTGCATATGGCAGACATTTTGAAGAGAAGAAAGTGCTTATTGCAGGGAAAGTATTTCCATGACTAATGGCTGCGAGACTAGAGCTTGATTGGCAGTACCCCACAGAGCCCAGTCACTTTCAAACTCTGGAGGGGCCTAATTCCCTAGTATTGGGTTCGTCTGGTTTTCAGTAAGATCAAACCGCACATTCTGGCTTCATTCATTTTCTTTGCTATGACTGTACATCAAGGCTTTTCACCCTTTTTGGATCCAGGGACCCTCACCCAGGCTTGACTTTATAACCATGGTGAAAATCACTGCAAATCAGTGCACGTATAGATTGTTTGTTATTTGTTTTTTTTTTTTTCATACAGTGTTGCACTGTTTTCAATATAACTATAATAGGCTGTTTTTTGTCTTTGGGTCACCCCCCCCCCCACAGACCACCACCACAAGTATATTTAAGACTAAGACACTGATACCATTTGCCACAAAAAAAGTTTTTTTTATTTTCTTCATTTAATTTCAGTCTTTTTCCCAATGACACATTTTTTAAAATCATTTCATTGGTGTTTGTCACTGCAAACTATTTGAATAGCAGGAATCATTCCTGCATGTCACATGTGTAGTATTTATTTATTTTTTGAAGTGTCATTGTTACTAAGCCAGGGGTCCACAACTCTGTGTCCCGAACTTTCGTTTAGTTTTCTGACAGCTCTAACTACGCTGGCTTACTCTTGTACTTGAGCACAGTGAAATCTTTTGGCTACACTTGCAGTCTGCAGCTGTAGCTGGTTCTTATGCAAATGTCAGATGAAGATATGATTGGGCTAATTAAATAATTAAGAGCGTGAGTTGGTGCAAAGTCTTTAAACGGTTTGGCCCTTGTTGTGCACCCCTACTCTAAGTAAATGTAAGGCATTTCAATCAGTTAGAGCACTATGGAACGCATTTCTCAGTGTATTCAGGCATGTAAGATCAGGGTAACGCAAGCCTAAAATTTCAGCTGCCCTGTAGAAAAGAGTCACAGAGTAAGGGGAGGACGGAAGTCCCTTTGGACTTTCTGAGATAGCGCTTGACACAGGAAACTGGCCTGTGAGGCTGTTGATTGGGTACAGACCCTCAGCTTTGTGTTGATAGGCCTACAACCAGGCCAAGAAGTCAGTTTGGCCATGTTCTCTGTTTACTGTCCTACTAGTGTCTCCGAGCCGGACATCGCTGTGTTGGAAAATGACGTGGTTTGACTTTAAAATCACGAGATGCAAAAATATCTGTGAGGAAACGCAGTGTTTGCTGCTGGAGCTCCTTCAGCTGAAACGAGAGATGTAGAGCCAGAGTAAATGCTCTTTTATGGTCAACAAATGCTGTCATTTATTTTTTTTGAAGAATCAGTGATGGATAAAATGGGAACACATTTTTTTCTGTGACAATAGTCCTGGGAAATGTGTCTCCCCTGAGCTATTTCACCCTAGTAACAGCACCAGCCTTAATTTACTGCCAGCCCAGTGGACCTCAAAGACATGCCTGGGGGAATTTTTTTTTGCCCCCATGGTGTTTCTCTGGTGTTTGGAAAGCATATGGCTTTACTTGCCTCCACACGTGCAGTATTTGATGGTCAGTCTTGGCAAGAATACAAATGACAATCTCAGCTCAACTCTTGCAGTTTTATATTTTCGAAACGAGTAATTGGAACTAGCTGTGAACCTTCTAGTTTCGTGTGCAGTTTCAGGCTCCTCATAAAAAGGAGAATGAAGGATAGGCCTAAATAAAGAAGCAATTGTGAACTTCTTGGAACTGGAGAAGGCTGTGCTGTACGAAACCCGTAGCGTGTGACGTCTGCCTGGTGTCAATCACATGTCCTGAGTCACCGTAGTTACTGTAGCTATGACAGTTTTGTGTGCGTATAACTTACCAGCCCAGCAATTAATGTTCACGGTTGGGCTGCTAGATGCTTTGCCTGATGATTATTTTGTGATTATGCCTTTCCAGCATAACAGTTGCCGGTTAATAAAATAATTTAAATTCTTCCCATAATCCAGGATATTTGAGATGAGATTAATGGCTTTTTTGTGTGCCTTTTCTCTGTGGCGTTACTAGTTTGCGATACAAATGGTTCTTCTTCGAGCATTTCTTTAATGCCATGCAAATGTATGCCACCCGACTGATTGCGTTTGCGCCACGGTGAAATTCCATTCCTGGAAAGAGAAATTAGAAAAGGTGTCTTTAAACTTTCCAAAGCTTGTTGGCCTGAATTCGCTCATCATTTTCCCTTCATTTTTTGACTGAAATGAATGATTAAATCACACAATAAAATGACTGGAAGTTTAGCAAGCATCAGAATCGACTCTCGAATTGTGCTCTCGTGAAGAGAAACAAACGAACGCCCACTCTTAATTGCAAGTCAGCGCTGAGGACGAGCATCGATCGTGCGCGGGCCTTAATGTTCCGTAATGAGTTTGTTGGGGTTGGGTATGGATTTTTTTTCGTAGCGGGGGCTTTTCTGGAGAAGGCGAGCTGCGTGCGGTAGACCGGCACGTCCGGTGAGGAGCGAAACCGATGCCGGGCTGCCGGAATGCCGTGGTTCTCGGCCGAGAGGAGAGGAGAAGGGGGGGGGTCACGTTAAGAGCTTCTGCAGAGACGTAGCTTCAGCTGCGACGCGCGGGTAAAAGCCCATTAGCGGTTTTGCTTCCTTTCCCCCCACCCCCGCCAGCTTCTGGAATTGAACAGAGGCAGCTGGGAGGCAACGGCAGCGAAACTGGGCGCTGTCATCACTGCACGCGCTCGGAGATGAAACCGCTCTGCCGCTGCCAGATGTTCCCAACCCAAGAGGCTGAGAACCAGAACAGAATCATTCCGCTTTTTTTCCGGGTCTGCAGATGGAGTTGAAGGGTAGCTCACCCTAAGATCAGCGTTGCATAGCCTATTCATTTCCTTTCCTCTGGAAACTTCTTATGACCCGACGAAGACGGCGCTTTGCAGCACATTCTTTCAGATTAGATCAGTCTCAAAAAAGCTTTCACAGGGCCTCACTTCCAGAATCAGTGGAAGTCTATGGACAAGGAAGGTCCACCAAAGGTTTTACTTTTAAAATCTCTTTTGGCGTGCCAAAAATGGTAGCGAAGCAAAAGACAGCCATGGATCGCAAAAAGCAGTCATTCATAGGCTGTATGTGCAGTTGATCTATAAAGGGCATCCTGTTAGGGCACTGTTGTAGTATGTGCATGGGCCCCAAGGGTTGGTATCGAATCTGGATTGTGCCGGTGCTGATTATGGCCTGGCAGCCCCACAGGGCAACGCACTGTTGGTTTGAGCATTGCGTAGTCAAGGGAACGTTTCAGTTTGGTGCAATGATAGCGTGTCATCGTGACCCATCACCCCCCCCCCCCCCCCTTCCTGCTGGTTAATTTTAATTGGGCACCTGCCAGTCCGCCTGTTAAGCTGCATATGAAGCGTCTTCCCCCTTTTCTTTCATTCTGCGAGTTCTAAATGTGATTAGATTAGCGTCGCCTGTCTTGGAGGACAAGAGGATACCTGCTTGCCTGCAGGTTCGTGGGTCGGTGGTGGAGGCTGCACCAATGGGCACTGGCTGTAAAACGTCCATTAATCGCCAGGTCTCTAACAAGAGTCGGCCTCCCTTCATAGCATAAAACGTAAAAATGCCTCCAATAATGGCTTGATAGCAAAAATGGATCTCCTTGGTAACAGGGAAGCAGATTGAAGCAACACTGCATGCATGTCCCACTGCAGCACAGTTAATGGACGGTAACTTGCTTGCAGATGTTACAGGCTAGGCACCAGAAATGATTTGATGGTGAAATTTGTCAAGAACTTCTGAAGTAGCAGCTTATTTAGGAAATAGAGTGAAGTATTTAGTGGAGTAGAGTGAAGCAGGAGCAACGGCACTTTGGAACAACCAAAATGGAGGACAAGGAGTGTAGACTAGCACCTTTCATAAATACATTTTCAGTTCCTTTGGTCTTAATGTCAGTCATACAGTTTCTAACGTACTGCATGTCTGTGAAAACCACACTCGTAGTTTCAATATGAGATGAGTAGCCTAGTTTTAGTGTGTCATGTAGCTTATCCATATCACAGTAACACTGTGGAGAATCTCCAACAAATGCTGGAGCCTGCTTGCTTTGTCAGAAATGACTGTTAATTGAAGTTTTGTGGTCTATAGTATATGATCAGGCATTCCATGCTATCGACAAAAATGAAGCAAAGCTAATTATTATTATTTTTTTAAGTAAATGTTTTTTTTTTCTGAGAAAAATGGTAACAAGCTAAAGTGGCTAAGGAGTAGACTTTAATTACTTAGGTGCCCTACGAACACTGCTGCATCAAGTGTTCAAATTTGATGTTTGAACATCCTGAAAAAAATCAGGTGCTTTGGGTTTCTCTTAGACTGGGCCGCCAAGTTTCTAGTAAATACATAAAACATTATTTTTTAGGGCGTGGAAAATAAACTAGGATAATTTTTAACTTCAAGATGAATGTACATTCCTTTCAAGTGGAATGTTGATAGGAATACAGCATCATGGTTTAGGTTTCAGTATTCTGTTAAATTGGGTTTAGACCTCAGAATTAGAATGGGGGCAAGCTCTGTTTAATGTTCAAGGTGTTTCAGGTTCTCCAGGGTACAGTAACAAACATATTGTACTTGCGTGCATTAAAATGACATCCACTTTACGGTTTTAAAAAAAGCAAAAGCGGTTGGTTCACTTCTGTCACTGTTCGAGCTTGAACTTGTTGCCGCGTGAGCTGAATTGTTTTCTGGGTGTCGCATCGCACTGTAGTTTTGGCAACTTGTAATCTTGGCTTTGGAAAGCAGCTTTTCAGCATTAAGTTGGTGGTTGCTGCATGTCGTCAGCACAAGCAAATGACACGGACAGTGCTATTAGCCAGACGAGCGAGCTCTATGTGCGTATCGGATCAGTTTTTTTTTTTTGACGGAAAAACAATGCGCAGGAAGACTGTATCTAACAAAAAATCGCAGGTTGAAGCAGCAGACAACACAGAAGCAAGCAGTTTTTTTTGCATATTTCTTTTTAGGCAAACGTGTGTATTTGTGTGTGTGTGCATGTTTTATATATATATATATATATATATATATATAGCCTATACAGGCACACTGGGTCACTGGTGATATGTGATTTACTGGGCCATAAATCACGTTGTGCCTCCAGACAAGCCTTATTGTCAAGCCCTGGTTGGCCTTTCTTGTGCCTTCTACTCACAGCATGGATATGGAAAATTATTACCAGTACAGTGTGAGTGCCTGACACTGTGTGCTTGTTGCCATGGTGGGCACTGCTGAAGTGTGGCCGTTGAGACATGCCACTCAAATTTCGAAAGCGATGAATTGCAACGTGTTTTTTTTTTTTTTTTTTTGCTTCAATGCTAGTCCGTTGTTGCCAGCTTGCAATAAACGGCTGCTGCAACATTGCGATTTTTTTGTTGTTGTTGTTGTCATTGTTGGGTTAATGGAGGGCACATGCTGAACTGATTCACTGATCTGTAACTCATCTGGATGTTTTGGCCCCCTCATAGCCAGCCAGTCGAAATGCTGTAAATATTAGCTTTTCTGCGCAGCAGGTACGTGGCGGTGATCCAAAAAATCTAATCCATGGTGTTGCTGAATGGTCATTTTTACTTGGTTGCTAACTACGTTTTGTCATTAGGGCTTGTGAAACCTGACAGTGAGTGCAATTCTGACTGTTTCAGCATACCAGAAATTAGTTTACATCACTCTCACTCTCACCAGCATGTGACGTACAACAACAACAGCACAACTCTCAAGCCCGTGTGTGACTCCAGCGCATAATGGATATCAACAGAAATTGTAACAAACTTTATCCATTTTTAGGGATAACTCGTTTGGAAAATTGGACTGCTTGTTGTAGCCTTCTTCTCTCTGTCCTTTAATGAAGAAATCTTCCATGAGCACTCATGGGAATGGGTTGGCATCTTTGGTGGCTTGGTTGTGCATTTTCTTTTTCAAGAGCAAATGGTTTTAAATGGCAATTTAATATCACAGCTGCACTATTGTAATCATGGTACTGCCTCTGTCACAGCGACTCCTCTTAGAAGTGACAATATACTACCCAGAATTCAAGGTTGGTACAAAGCACTCTCTAAAGCCTGCACTCCGCACCCCGGTAGCTGCCTTTGTGTGTTTCTGAAATAATTTTGTCACATTTCTTGAATGGTTTTATGGTCATGTGCAAATTCCTCTCTGAATAAGGCCATAAATCAAAGCAAAACTGCTATTTCTGTTGGATTTAGCCTCCATTATGGGTGATTGTGGTCCTAAGGTAGATATCAGGACTGGAGCCCATATAGGCCTATAGTTTGCCAAGTATCAGTTCTCAGGTGTTACTAAAACTCATTGAAGGGTTGTGCAAGTTCCCTTAAATGAACACTCAAGTTTGTCAGCGTGCTGCAACGTTAAAGCTGGTGTGACTGCATTTAGTGCTCTGAGCGGGTGGGTGAGTGGTGTTCTTGCTGTCTGGGAAACTGAGTTTTCTTTGTTATGTTGACAGTGAGTTGAGTTTGCCAAGGAGATTTCATCATTCCCCTGGCTAATTTGTGGCTAAAGTGAGCCCCTTGAGTGATGTCCATAATTATATTGCTATTGGACTCTTGCTATTGTTTTGTGGAAACCATAGGGCACACAATGGGTGAGGCTGTGGAAATTGCTAGAACTCTGGCGTTTGTGTGGCCCGTACCTTACTGCTGTTAAGCAGCCTTTCTTTGACCAAACACCAAACTCTCTGTCAATCAGTGTTGCAGAGGCAAAAAAGGGGAATTTTCTCTGTTTTATCAGATGACTTCCTTCCTTGTGTAATGTTATCAACAAAGCCCGCATGTCAAAGATCATGTTCATTCAACCGTTCGCTAATTCTGTCCCTCGCTCTCCGTTTACAGGCGTCTTCATTTTAACAAGAAGGCCACAGACAAGCAGCCCTACAGCAAGCTCGCTGGGGTGTCGCTGCTTAAGCCCCTCAAAGGGGTGGACCCCAACCTCATTAGCAACCTGGAAACATTCTTTGAGCTTGACTACCCAAAGGTACTGTATCTCCTTGACAGTTTATTGTGGTTCTTCTTCATTGTCCGTTCAAACCCTTAAGATTTACGTTTAGAGAACACAACTATGCCCACCTCTTTTGTTCCATAAGAAATGGTGTTCAAATAAAGGCGAGTTTGATTTTTATGTGGCAGGTTTATTTTCTGTGGCTGGCTTTTTTTATGCTTCATTCTCACCAGTGCTACGTCCAAAAAAAGAGGTTCTTAAGAGCTAAAAGATTCCAAAATTAACAAAAAAATGTCTTTCTGGTTCTGGCGAAATCAGTTGTTCGGCAATGTGGTGGTCTCCATCGACTCAAAATGGTGGCAAACCTGGTACCTCAAAGAGGATAGGAGTGTTACCAAATGAATTGGAAAATAGCCGTACCTAATTATGTAAATTGTACTCTTTTGTAGGATACTTGAGGTAAAGTGCTAATGACTGGGCTGCATTTTTCGTGTCTTCTCCACACCTCTGCTCATTCCAGAACTGAGCCTGCCCTTTTCTTTTCTCTGCATTTATTTGCAGACTGGAGGAGCCAAGTCAGTCAATGTATGAATCAGGACGCGCCACAGGGCTTTGTAAACACCTCTCACGCGTTTATGACCTGGTTAGGCCAAGCTTCCGCTCCGATGAGTTCCATTCTGCTTATTCCAGCGGAATACGGAATTATCCCTATAGAAACGTTCCGTTATTGTAATGTGGTCGAGGTGATGACCCTGAATGAATGTGTTCCTGTAACAGGCTCATCATGACCGTGCCTTAAGAATGCACTGCTGTGAAATGAAATGGGGAGAGCCGCTTATTATGAAGTACTAAGACTTTGATTATGGAGTGATGTGACTCATTTTTCTGACGTTCCGTGGAAGGGCTGGTTATTTTTTTCTTTGTTTGTTTGTTTTTTTGAGTCATTTAATTTTGTGGGAAATATATATATTTTTTTTTTGTATGCCTGGCTGGAATGTTTGCGAGAGGCCGGACATTTTGATTACTTAATTCTCACAGTAATAGATGCAATCAGCGATTACGGGGGCCGTGCTCTCATAGCCGCAATAAAGCTAATGAATATGCCGATGGCCTAATATGCCCCAATGTGGAAAACAAGTCCCCAAGTCATTGTGTTCATGTTTGATGACCTTTGGAGTATATGAGTTTTTAAAAATGCGGAGCGGTATTGCGTTTTTATTGGATCATGGTGGTTTCTGTTTATTTTATTAAAGTTTATATAGATTAATGGAAAGATTATGCATACAAAATGTATTTGATTTGTGAAGGGGTTCAGGAAGAAATGTAATAAAAGTTCTGGAAACATGTAAAATGGCACCAATCCAAGCTGGGGGAAGCTCTCAATGTTTATACAGTATGTTCCTGATGAAGAGATTTGATCCCAACAGCGAGGCTGGAATCTCTCATTGATTTTTAAGTGATGAGTTTAAATCCATATTTGGATATGTTCTTTATATTTTGGTTTTATACTGTACCACCATGTGTGCCGATTGAGTCTTAATAGCGTTCTCAATAGTGTATACCATGTTATGTCATGTTATGTCAATTCATGTGGGTTTTCTAGGCATTTTATTTTTGAAAAGCCACACCCACTGCACATTCATTGGCTTACTGCAGCCATGTTTTTTTGGCACAGCGTCTTTTGGCTTTCTTTCATGAGCAGTGTCCAAAGAACACGGGTGTAAAGTGTATGTCAGTACTTCAAAGGGACTGGGAAGAGAGAGCCTATTATTTAAACAGTTTACAAAAAATTCAAAATTGTCGAATGTCTAACATGGTGGACTTTTGATCCTGAAATGTCACGTACGCGAGGAGACGCACAGGGGTCAGGAGTTCAAAATCAGCGTTTTCAGCTGTCTGTTATTGTGCCACCGTGCAGCCAATTGATTTCACGAAAGCAGCATGCTTTGATATGAAGCTGGTGCGCCAGTTTGAGCCTAAACTCATATATAGCCCGTTTTATAGCCCGTTGCTAACTGCCAATGTTTGGTACCGTATTACAGTACGCTGCTTCCGAGCGATGCTGAGGCCGGCGTTTTATCGCGGGTGGAAGATAAGATACCTGCCTTTCGCTTTAAGATCAGCGGTTGGTTCGCCTCCCGTCACTGGCCGGACGCTGCGCGGGGCGGGGGCGCGGCACGCCCAGGCGGGGTGTTATTACGGCGCTCTGTCGCGCTCGGCGGGTCTCGGCCGCGCCGATGACGCCGGGCAGAAACCTCTCGCAATGCAAAAAAAACGATGACGCCGCAGGTTGGAAGACAAAAGCACTCGGGGGCTTGGTCCTTGCACGCACGCCCGAATTCGCCCCGCTCTTATTCCAGTCGGCGGTGGAGTTTTTAAAAAAAGGTTTGTGCGCCCCGTGCTCGCACCCGCGGGCCCGGCGCGTGCGGTCGAGTGACACACGCTTCGGCAAGTCACGGAGTCGCCTCCGCCCCGCAAACCTGAATAATTTCAGCCAGCGGAAGGTTCCTGCTTCGGTGGCTTTGAGCACCGTTTGAGCTGCGTTCCGTTTGAGGCGATTGGCGCTCCTGCTGGACCAGATCGCTCCTCAGCTGGGTGCTGACTGCTGCGCTTTCGGATCCGTGCAGCGGCAGGTTTTGACAGGCAAATGAAGCTCGTTTGAATACGCTGCAGTCGAGGTCCCCGAGTCTTGTCATCTGAAAAATGACTCCTGTCGAAGTGTTTGGTTTGCCAATGCAATCATTTTTTTTGTATTTTCTCAGCTGTCAGCGTGGTGCGCGTGGTGAATACATTTCTGGTGAAGCTGGTCCGCAAATTAAATTGCAATCTGAAAAGGAAATTCCTTTTATATTTTTCAAAACCGCTTTTTAAGCAGAAGGTGTCTAAAGAAAAATAAAGTTAACCTGTATATGCCCTACTTGAGGCCGTTTTGATTTTATCCATGTAAACTATTCTGTTTGACTGTTTTAAAGGCTTTGTGCATGCTCAGACAGGCAAAGTTACAGTTCCACCCCACAGACTGTTCGCTCCTCAGCAGAGATGGAAGGCAAGTACCATATTATATAGTTGGTAATTGCCATTTTCTGTTGAGAGAGAAAAGACAGGAGTTGATATTTACCTCCCGAATGAGTATCTGCATATTGAGATCCAATGAGCTGAGAGCACCAGCCTACCCCCACCCTCAGAGAACACAAGTCGGACAAACGAATGCCGACTGCCGTTATGGGCATGATGTGCCGCCTCCGCGTATGACCCTCGCGGGCTGCTTCGCCCCCCCCGCCCCCGTCAAGGTCTTCCCCTCGTCAGAGGCGGACGTGCGTGTAGGCGGAGCGGCGGCTGCATATGGGGGATTTCCGCTCCATTTTTCTTGTAACACAGCTGGCGGAGGAGGCCCGCGCTGATGCGTGTCCTCACGCCGCCGCCGACGCTGCCGGCGGGGCCGCCTCAGGGAAACTCCGCCTCTCGCCTGCGCTGTCGCCCTCAGCTCTCACACGGGGCGGGTCAAAGCAGGAGGCTTCCCTTCGCAGGGATGGAGTAGGGGCTGCAGCAGGGCATGAAATAACCTTTTTCATCCACTAGCCAGAGTGGCTTCTGGATTCATCATGATAATGATGATGATGATATACCTTATTTAATCCTCAAAGCGGATGGTGGAGTAGGAAATCTTAGCAGCCTCAATCAAACATTCGCCGGAATTTGGGTGGTGGCGGATGTTTCACACCTGGGCTGCAGTATTTAAAACATCAGCGTGTTTGTCTGCAAGTCCTCTCTGTTTACGCCACTCTAATGACTTGACCTGTTCATGAACTTTTGATGGAGTATGTGACCTCCAGCGAGTAAACACCGGCTCCTCTAGAGAAACCCACGTGGATTTCCCCTGGAAAAGCTATAGTGCTCCGCAGTTCTACGTTCCAATAAGACAGTTCCACGGTGCTCCCATTTTAGGAGCATTTGCTCCTGAAAATTGATGCTTACTAACCGGGCAGCCTCTGCTTGCCTGGGTAGTGCAGGTGGAGGTAATACCTAATTGCTTAATTGCTTGATTGCTTCCACCTGCCTGTGGCCCAATATAAGCCCAGTAGTATGAGGCAGGGGAGATCTTTCTTTTGGGTGGTTTGTAGTTGGCCGTGTGTTTGTGTTTTGTGGGTTGCATAGAGTTCTTTGCTGTGAGATCTTCTTTGGGGTTTGTTTTGTGTGGTTTGTGTTTGGTAGATTTTTGTGAAGACTCTTTTATTTTGTGAACTTTGAGAGTTTTTATTTGTTTTAGTTTGTGTTTTTAGATCAGGTTTCTGTCTTGTTTTTGATACGTTTGGATTTGTTTGTTGCGGCCCTTCGAGCCGGCTGTAACAGGGGCGCATTAGTGTGCTCCTAAATTTTTCAGCTTGGAAAATTTTTCAGCATAAAGCCCTGAAGTATGAATCATCATAGTTACCTTTTTTTCCATTATTTTCTTTATTGTACGGTTTTTTGGGCAGAAAGCCGTGTAAACGTGTGGTGTAACGGTGACGGCTAGCGTTCCTCCTGCTCCGTTCGGTCAGCTTTCCCGGTCTTTCTGAACGTGTGAATTTTATTCTGCGTGCTTTCTCGTCAGGTCTAGAACGTTCTCAGTCCCACCCGTAGCGTTTGCTTTAGGAACGAGCTGAACTGCAGTGCGTGTCGACAGGTTCCGCTAAAAAAGGGCAAAATGCCGCACGACAGCAGAGGAAGCTGAGTGAAGCTGTGAAAGCGGAGGCGTGAAGCAGCCCGAAAGAAAGGTCCGTACATGTGGATCGTGCTTTTTTTTTAATGCTACTGTTCTAATCTGCGCGTCCGTACGAAACGTTTTCTGGGACTTTCCTCCGAGCGGTCGGCCCAAGGTGGTCCCGGGGCGAAGGCCTTTCGGGCGGGGCTTGCGTGGTAAGCGCTGCGCTCGGCCTCGATCTCCGGCCCCGGCGGTGTTTGCCTGCCGCGCGGAACGCACTTCCGCGGGCTCGCCTTCGATAAGGACGTCCGCTGAATTATTAAACCGCCGGTCGCGGCCCCTCTGCTCGCCGCTCTCCCTCCGAGCCCCTCGGGTTACGCCCACGGGCGTGAGCTCACGGGCTCGGCCGGGTATCCCCCCCCGCGAGGATGTTTCGTAGGGCAGAGAAAGAAAGAAAGAAAAAAAGGACTGCGGGGCATTTCACAGCCGAGTGTGACTTGGAGCTGCCCTTTGGCCTCCCCCCCCCCCGTACGCATCAGTGACCCTTGCCAAGGGTCACGCATTCCACAAACGCACGTCACTCTCGCCTCTTTTACATTTTCCCCTCAGTCGCTTTCGTGTGGTTCCTCTGGTGTGAAGGTGACTAAGCCCTGACCGAGTTTAAATGACGGAGTATGGACTAAATAAGGCGTGCAAATAATAAAGCGTGGCATTGATTTTATTTTTAAATATCCGGATGAGTTTGTCGGCCTTTTTTAGATGCTGCCGTGTGGTGCTGCGGTGCGCTCGGATAGCTGGGTATGCCTACACCAAGACACACGGAGAGTTCGGCACTTCACCGTACAAATAGCCGCCACGTCCTCGGGGCACATTTGTTAATCGTTGTTCATTTTCCGGCGGTGTTACCAATGCTTACACGCTGTCCGCTCGCTCACCTTTCGGGTGATAAGCACATTGCATAGGAATGCTGTAAACAAACCGACTGATACCAGACTGCTTTTAAATAGCCTAAGTCACAACCTGATTATAGAAATCTCTGAAGTCGACAGGTGACATCTCTGGAATGCATTCAGTGATGGCTTTATTCATTGGGTGAAGGCTTTGTATGATGTCTTGAATAGTAAAAAACAACGTCGTGACCGGTTTTCTTTAGATTCAAACGTATTGATAGACTTTAGATTCAAACGTATTGATAGACTCCAGATTCAAACGTATTTAGATTCACCCTGATGCCACATTCCCCTTGGCGTTTCAGCTCGGTTTTTTTGACGTGAAAGTATTTTCGAGATTCTGTATCCTGTTGGGATGACCATTCTATTCCGAAGCATGGTGTCGTGAGGGAAAGTCCCATCACACGGGCGAGATCACTCTGAGAGGCGCAGCCCTTTTGATTTGCACCCACCCATTTTCCGGCATCCGCCCTCTGACTGGGTGGCTCTACCTGTATTTGATGAATGGCGCTTTTGTGAAAGATGAGAGCAGTGCACCACACGCTCAGATGAGTTTGATGAGTCAGACAGGAAGTCTCCACCCCCGGTCACGCAGCTCTCCACCCCTGGTGTTACACCTGATCAGAATATTTGCAGTCTGATGCAATGTTGAAATGAAGCCAAGTATTGCAGTGCATCTTCATATTCATCTCTCTTAAAAAAGCTGGTTAGTCGAGATTACGGTTGCCAAATGTTGTTGCTAGAGAACTACACGTGAGCTGCTTGTTTTTCAGGATCTGTTTGTATTCCACACACACAATATATCACTTTTCATACATATAATCTAGTTTGCAGCCCAAAGTGATTGACAGATGAGGCCTTGCATTTAGCGCATTGGCTGACTCAGCTCAGCCTACTCAGCAGTGGGGTCAGTCTGCCATCCATTACGTTTACAGATAACCCAGCAGCAGCCTAGAATCTCCAAGCCCCTGGTCACTCTCCCCAACCCCTACCCAGCTCTACCCATTCCCAGAATATGGTCGGCAGGAAATGTACTTTTAAATCCTGTTTTTTTTTTTCTGAGATGGTAAATGTATAATCACAGGTGTAACGCAAGTGTTCTCGTTTCCACAAAATGCCGTAGTGTTCTCAAATTTCACAGAATTAAACTTCATGGCAAAATCTGTGTGATATAATGTAATATGGTTTGGATGCTATCTCTGTACCTAACTGAATCACTGTAAATGCGTTTTATAAATGTGTATATTGTGTTCCGAGCGGAGGGCTATTTTCATCCATTTTTTTCTCGATTGCTTGGACAGTGTCATTGAAATTTTAATGCATATTTCAGGGGGGTTTTTTTGGGACTTTATTTGTACGGCTTGTGCCGGCTTTGCAGAACCACAGAGCAAATTGTGAAGTAGGCATACCGCGACACCAGAAAGCAACACATCCGGCACGGATGGCGCCTGACCATGTTGAGCGTTTGCTGAAGAGCAGAGCATGCTGGTGGTATGAGGAAACCGTACAGCTTCATGCCACTGAAGTTGCACTCCAGCAATGGAGGAGGTTCCCGTAGCGGGAACGGAACTACGGTGGATTGCATTCCTTTTTTTTATTTATTTTCTTTTATTTTTTTATTCGCTATTTATTCTGCCGGTTTTTAAATCTGGAGATATGCAGAAGCCTGTTGTGGAACAATGCTAGCATATTTGTGATAAGATCAACAGGAGCGTAGACACTGAATAGCAAGAAGCAGAAGGATTTTTTTTTTTTTAGAAAAAATACCATTCCAAGGTAATAAATCTTCATGCAAAAGTAATTTTGGTGCAGGACTGCACTAGGCCACTCTTTCACTTGAACCCGTTTACCAGCTAGCATAGCTCTCCACACACAACGGTTCCTTCTGTATACGGGCTATGCAAGGCACTGTAGTATGGGTAAGGAACTAGTCTTGTAACCAAAAGGTTGCATGTTTGATTCACAGGTAAGACACTGCCGTTGTACCCTTGAGCAAGGTACCTAACCTGCACTGCTTCAGTATATATCCAGCTGTATAAACGGATGCAGTGTAAATGCTATGTAAAATGTTGTGTAAGTCGCTCTGGGATAAGGATTGGTGGGATCTGGACCGCTCTAACAGGCAGTATTACTCCCCTGCATTGTGCCAAAAATGCATGTCCTGTTTTTAATACGAACGAGGGGGGGGGGGTGACAGGCAGGAGTCCGAGGGACAGTAAAAAATTGGTTTCCTTGCTGCCCCGAACCTGGCCACGTTTTCAGCATTGTGTGTAAAACACGTGGTCTACGAACAACGACCGCCTATACGAGGACTGTTCTTTTATGGCCTGCATTTTATAGTTCTCTGTTTCCAGAGTTCCAAGCGCACAGTAAATTTGCAGAGTGCCTCGTCAGAGTGTCAGCCAGCCTTACATCATTTCTTTACCTTTCTGTTAAAAATAAGCCTCGTATTTTGAAATTCCTTGAAGTGCGTTTCGACAGCGGCTTTTGTATTCCAGGGACTTGCAGTTACGAGGCAGTGAAGAGATTGAACCCTTTTAAAACTGGCAGTAATGATAGGTTCAGTGCATGATTGGACCTCACTGGGGGGTTTTCATACTTTGTGAGCCTCTGCAGTATTTTGTAAATGATCACCCTGTTTAAATTAACCCTACACTATCCCACAGGAGAAAACCACCTCACATGTTTGTTGATGAGGATGTTTATTTGTGAAACGTGGGGGACAAATAGGCTTGTGTGTGGGTGGCCTATATTTAAAAAAACTAAAAAAACAAAAACAACTCTGACCTTTAAAATGCTTCAGTGGGTGACAGACCAGCTTAATGGTTAGGTATGTGCGCATACAACTTGCAAGATTGTAGGTTAGCCGAAGCACTCTTTCCAAGGTGCTTTACTTCAGTTGCTTCAGTAAATATGTAGCTGCATAATTGGACTGCATGTCATAAATAAATAAATAAGCCAATTAATTGCTGTGTAATTCTCTTGTGTTCCTAAACAGGAAATGTAAATGTCATTGAAGACTGGCATTGGTTAGTCAGTGTGGTGACTTTTCTGGTAAATTCTACTTGGCCTGCTCATGACTCGGTCTGCCCCCTCACCTCCGTACCGTTTGTGTTCACCGTGAGAACATTTGACTGAACTGCCTTTGTTTTGAAGCTCTGCTTCCGGGGTTTGATGATTTCTGCCATAAAAGGAATGCACTTTCTTTCTTTTTTTTCCCCCCTCAATTCATTTCCTAGAATACACGAGAGAGTGTAGTCATCCGACCTCCGAGAGGTGGGGCCTTGTCCTGTTCTTGTGCAGAATCACGGTCGTCATTAATGCAACGTTTTAAAAAGGACCTGAACACCCTTTTGCACATGTGAAATGGCCGTTCCCTTTTGGTCTCTCGTTAGCCTATATTCCTCGCACTCCCAAGGACAAATATTTCATTTTTGAAGACGTGCGTAGTTCCATTCGTCAGTTAGAAGCGACACGGCCTCCCAGTGTGTCATACCCACACTTGGGTGAGGGAATGTGGGTCACAAATGGCCCTTAAACGTCCAATGACGGCGCAGCCACAAGTAGCACGTGGGTGAAGTGATTTACACATCAGTAGCGCGTCACTTGAGTGATAATTACCTGTGGAGGAGCAATGACGGTAAAAGTGCGAAAACAAAACTGACAAAAATCCAGCCACCACAGGGGGTTCAGAAGCTCATCCGACTCCTCAGTTGCACAGCCCAACCCAGACCGTTCTCTCTGGGCTACCAGAGTCCATCTTACTCTGTAAGCTCCACCCACACTAGGCCCGGGTACATTGCTTGGCATAATCGATTAGGATTCACACACGAGATCTAAATTGCACACACGTGCATAAATGCATTTTTAGGTCCTGCAACCAATGTATACAGGTCTGCAGTGCAGTTCCCTCTGTTGGTAATAACCATCAAACCTTGGGGCAAATGTGCATATGCTAAGTTCACAGGCATTCTGGGAAAATATACCCTGAACGCTCACCCTCGATTTTTGTCCTTAGAGAAACGGGGAAACGCCGAAGATGCTTGCACGGCCTGACAACACAAATCCTAGTTTACTTTGATGTTAATGTGGTGGGTGCATGTGTAGTTTGTGGTATGAGTATTTGTAGAAGTCAATGTGTGCCATCACTAACTAAAACAAAGACACAACAGAGAGGTATGGCTATTGTAAAAATCAAGAAAGTATTGAAACAAATGCACATGATTACACACAAAAATCCAGATATAAATACACACACACGAGCACACGCACACACGCACGCACAGTCGCACACACACACACAGACACACACAACCCAGGCTGGCAGTGTATATCTTTTTCTAGTTCTGAACTGAATGTGAGTGTATGCATTTGCTGCCTTGTGCCTGTACAAGAGAAGCTTGCAGTAAACCAGTAGCTGAGTTCCTTATTTTTCTGCTAGGTCATAAGGCTGTAAAGATGAGATAAGAAAAAGCTATGCCACAGTCAGGGTTATCAGTTTAATTCCGAACATGAGTTAAATTCTCGGCTGAGCAAACAGGCTAAATAAAGAAAAAATAGTGTTGCACACAAATCCTGGTTTTAGAGCAGGGTCAAGTCAAGTCTGTGTCCTTTTCTAGAATGTTTGCCAGCTTCTTCTCTTAATTATCAACCCAAATGTTTACATGATCTGCTTCTTTAAAAGCTCTCTAAGGACAGCTCTCTCTTTGTGTCCCTGTATGAAATGCTTGATGTATGGGTGAACAGGCATTGGTATAAACAGTTATTTGGCTAATTCAGCCATGGTATGGTCTAGAATCAAAAGCCTGCGTCCTCACGCTCCCAGTATACATCCCCTTGTTTTAGGGCCTCTTTCAGTTCTCTGCTCTTCTCACATAATGTTTCATTACTATTTTTTGTTCAACATTTCTTCATATTGGAATTATTGTATATTGGACCTTTCTAATTCTGTCACAAAACCAGCACAGTAGCATTTGTTTGTGCATTTATACATACATTTTTACAATTTTTGTTGTGCATTTTGTTATACAATACATTGTATTGTCAAAACGTTTCTATGCAGGGTAAGGGATGACCTCCTATAGTTTTATGCTTGTTCAGGCTAACTGGCTACTTGGCCTATGAATGAGCTTATCTGGCGCAGATCAAAGCACGTTTGAGTGAGAAGCATTTTCTAAAGCTCAAACGAATAAAGTGCACAAATGCCTGTATGGCTTTTCAGTGTTCTTTTTCCCTGAAGCTACTGCAGCCTTGCAGAAAACCAGTTTTCTGTCCTGTAGGGATTCAAGTAGGATTCTGAAGCTCTCACATGTTCAGCTCTGGGAAGTACTTCACATTGTTAGAATTAGGAGTTGGAATGTGTGGGAATCTCAAAAAAAAAGAAAGAAAGAAAAAAAGCTGCACGATATCTGCAGTTGAATCATTTTTTTCCAGATGGTTTCTCAAGCAGAATGCGAGCGTTGGGAATGGCTCGGCCCTCCCTCTACATGAATGATTCAGTCCGGCGTTCCCGTCAACTCGTCTGTACTTCCGCCATGCCCGTCCCAGCCCCCACAGAAAAAAGAAAAAAAAAAGCGGGTCTCTGGCTTCCACAATCGCCGTGCCGACCCTTCCACTAATTGGAGGCGCCGTCGTTAATGCACAATGGCTGCGGACAGCACTGACATGTCTGAAAGTTTACGCAGAGCCTAGCCCTGCTCTCTCTGCGACGGGCTCACACGGCACATCGCGGGGGAGCAGCTGATCAGAGTACCGCCAGAGGAAAAGCGATTCTCCGTAGCGCCGATGTTCTTCGCTGCGTGATTATGTGGCAGCGTTTGAATATATATATTGATGGTATTCAACAGGTTCACGATTTTCAATCGTTCGTTTTCGCAAATAAAGCGGCTCAAAATATTTCGAGTTTTGAGGTCTCTCAGCG
Source organism: Anguilla rostrata (assembly GCF_018555375.3). Lineage (NCBI taxonomy): Eukaryota > Metazoa > Chordata > Actinopteri > Anguilliformes > Anguillidae > Anguilla > Anguilla rostrata. The sequence continues at coordinate 27,537,657 of NC_057946.1, read as the reverse complement.
CTGTCGTTTTGATTTTTGCCCATGACGTTCATTTCAGTATGCTTTCTGTGGAAAATGAATTGGTGAAATGCAATATTCAGTTTGTTTCTGAAGGACTGGATAATAGATCACAGAAACCAAGATTGGGATCAGTACCGAGAGTCACGAGTTCTGCTTGCTTGGACTGTAACAGTTGCTCTTAAGCATGCTCCTCTGCATGTAAACAGGGCATGGAAATGTTTTGAATGGATTTGGTTATGGGAAAACAATGATCTTTTGACAGATGTGGGCACTACCAATTTCCAGTCTAGATAATTAGGCTGCTGATATTAGTACAGCAATATAAGAACTCTGCTCCATTCTCACACACATAACAACTATGCCTCAAGGTCTGACTAATGCCTCATGTAATTCCCCAGTTAATCTCAACAAACGAGAACGGAGTTCTGGGGTCATCTGCCTGGTTAAATAATAGAAATAAAAAATATAACTGCTCTTGCTCATGTTCACACACGGTCACTCTCGTGTATTGTAAAAGCAATGCAGACTTGGGGAAAACAAAATCTCACAGATTAATCCATTTGCACTTCAGCACAAAAACCCATTCAAATATGCGCTCTCCGAGTGTCTGCATGAGTAACAGTAACGAGGTGAATTTTGTGAACTTTAATATTTACCTGTACCATATCCAATGCAATGCAATATGCATTACTGACAATGCAATATTCAAGCAAAAATAAAACATTGAACTAAAAATGACCCTTATTGAACATTAATTAACCATGAATATAAAGCCATCTTGAAATCTGCCTGGGTGCTGTGGTTATGCTATGAATTTCTTTTGCCAGTTTTTGACACTGATTGAAAAGTGTTAAGACTTAACAAGCCACCCCTTTCTTCTGTTTTCATACAGTATGAAATACTCCTCTGTGTCCAAGACCATGATGATCCGGCCATCGATGTGTGTAAAAAACTGCTGGGCAAATATCCCAACGTTGATGCCAGATTATTTATAGGTAAGCCCTAACCAAGTGTTCTGGTAGTAAATGTGTGGGTTTCTGACATATTTAAGAGGAAGGAAGGAACCGCCAAATGCAAAATTACTGTTCACGTAATTTTTACCATGAAAACACCTCACTATTACAAATGTAATTTGAATGTCAGTCACAAACCCAGGTTTGACAAGTGCACATGTACATCACGTTTTAAACGTGTGGTATTATATTATGTGAGATGTCAAGCTGTGTATGCCTTTACCTGAAGCGAATGTTTGAAACATAGACTGTATAAAAATAGGTTTAAAAGCAGAAATGACAGAAAGTCATCACGTGGGCTAAGAGGGCAGTTGGCATGCTTGTTTCTCTTATTATTCAACGCGGAAGGAAGTGTGACATTTGGGTTTGGTTTTTCTGAGACTTCAAGAAAAGCGCGCTGCAAAAATGTGTTAACGAAACATGGCGCATTTTTTCTATCTTCGGTTCATTTCTACCTCTAATTATCGTACAGGAGCGAGAAAGAGGAATAGCGACGTAGCCGTCGAGTTTGTTTTTGTCGCGGTCGTACTACACCAATCGGCAGCCCCGCACGCTCGCTGTATGTGGTGTTTAGAGTTCACTCTTAATGACACTGTTTATGACACTGGCAGTCATATCCTGACACTCGTTGTGAGACAAAACGATTACCTGTGTGCACTGAAGCAGCTGCAGCCTAATCCCCAGGACGACGCTCGCTTGCTCGCTCGCTCGTTTCTCCTCCGTGTCACGGGAGACCGCCGCGTCCCCGGGTCCCCGAAGTGGGGCTTCCCCCCCCCCCCGCAAGGTGACCCCAAGTGTATTTGAGCAGCGGCGCAGCTGCCGTGATGTAAAAGCCGCCGAGAGCTGCGGTTGATTCCGACACATTAGCGCCATCTGGAAATTCAATTCCGCGCTCTCCTGGGCGTCGTCATCCCCGCCGCTCTACCAGCTCGCGCTTCATCTCCATCTGTTACCTAAATGCGCTTTTTGGTTGTGAATGCCGGCTTGGTTAAGCTATCTGCAGCCATGAAAGTGCTAACGGTTTTTGTGCATTTTTCATGCAGGTTGTGCTTCGTATTTCTTTAAATCATTATTTCACTCCTGTTAATGTGGTGTAAATGAGGTCATCCATTCATCACCATTGGCGAGACCTAGGATTAGAATAATGATGCTTTAAGAACAAAGAGTGTGTATGGATTGGTTCCTTTTTCAGACCGCTAACGAAATGGACAGAACCGTGACAGGGAAGAAAATTTACCGGCAGGCTGACAGGATGGATTATCGTATCCATTTCCACCTTGGCCTATCGGGGATTTTTAGACTGTTTATTACTCGCGATACATTTGGGTGAAGTAATGGTGACTATCTATAGAAACGCGAAACGTTGAAGGGTTCGATCTGCTCAGAAACACTGTTGAACTACTGCATTTATATATTTAAATATTATTGATGTCTGCAGGGGAGCTATTGAAAAATCAATGTCCTCTGTTCAAGATGAATAATTAAGGCTGCCTTCCTCTTTAGAGCTGTTTTGTGTTGGTGGCTGTAGCCGTGCTAGGCTAAGTCCTGTACAGTAATTCAAAAAAAGATGAGTGTAGGTAAAAGCGGGTGCCTGGAGTCCTGGTCCCTTCTACGAGGGTCAGCGCCAAACATTGCTGCCTTGACTAAGTGTGTCCCTCCCTCCCTCTCTCTTTTCAGGGGGGAAGAAGGTGGGCATCAACCCGAAAATAAATAACCTCATGCCAGGATACGAGGTGGCAAAATATGACCTGGTGTGGATCTGCGACAGTGGGATAAGGGGTAAGCTTTTTCTCTCTCTCCCACGATTTCCAGTCAGGTACTGAGTGCACTGGTACAGGGGTAAACTGGTAGAAACCTGGTCACTCAACGGTGAACAGCAGAATCAAGTCCTACACTCCTTTGAAAATGTCTTTAACGATGGACGATGTCTTTAACTAAAATGTCTTTAGTTCAGGCTTAATTTTGTCCTTTAGATGAGGAAATTCAGAATCCATTCTTATGAAATGAACACTGTCCCCCCTCCCCCCCTTTACAGTAAAGCCAGACACGCTCACGGATATGGCCAATCAGATGACAGAGAAGGTGGGGCTGGTGCACGGTCTCCCGTACGTGGCGGACAGACAAGGCTTCGCTGCAACATTAGAGCAGGTGAGAGCAGAGAAACCTCACAGGCACTCACTGTGGGAGAAATCTCACAGGCGCTCGCTGTGAGAGAAACCTCACAGGCGCTCGCTGTGGGAGAAACCTCACAGGCGCTCGCTGTGAGAGAATCCTCACAGGCACTCACTGTGGGTGAAACCTCACAGGCGCTCGCTGTGGGAGAAACCTCACAGGCACTCACTGTGGGAGAAACCTCACAGGCGCTCGCAGTTTTTAAATGTAAAACTATGCGCTGCCCTGAAATTTCTTCCAGAGAGCGGCTTTTGGGGAATGTCTAGTAAATGACGTAATTTACTGACTGAATATGAATGACTTCATATTTTCAAAATGTACTGTGTAATGTTTCCAGATTATTTATAGTTTTATTTGCTTATTTAAAGGACAGTAGATTGGGAGATTGCATTTATATTTTTATGACTTTATTCAAATGGGGAAACCAGAGAGGGTTACAGATAAAGATGGGATCACTGTAAAGAAAATTCCATAGCCAGGAATTGAGCCCCTGACAGCACGTGGAGTTCAGGGCGGGTCGGCTGCTTCACTTACTGCATCACACTGTCATGTGTCATTCCCCCCCCTCCCCCCCTTTGTTTTTATGAGACACTAGAAGGTTTTACCAGGACATTACACTACCTTTCTAATGTTGCATTCTACTTCTACTAGAACTTGTATGGTTGGGTATACCCTGCTAACACAAAACATTCTCACACTGTTGCTGCAATGTTGTGACAATGCTATAACATTGACAAAACATTTCGGAAGCATTGAGAGAACGTTTCCAGATGCACTAGATGCTTAGCTGAAAGTCGTGTCTTCCTATCAACGAGGCTGAAAAATAGAAACACTTCAAAGGTGTCTGCCATTAAAATTGGATAATTAAATGAAATTCTCTACTAGAAGAACCAGATGGTTTTAAGAAACCCGCTAAGTTTTTGCCTGAATGCTTTTCGTTATCACAAGGGTAAACATAGTACAGGATTCGAAGTCACCTTTTCAAGCGGCAGTGGGGGGGATGATGGACGTCGGCTGTGTTGGTTGTGGAAACAAACCTATCTAGAGATAAAGAGCATGGTCATTTAAGAAGCCTTATCTTCATGCACAATGGCACTTTTCTGTGCGTCTGTCTCCCTTTCACCCCCTGTGGCTGAGATTGAGCAGGGGGTTGGGAGTTAGCGCTGGCTGGTGTGGGAAACGACTGCCAGATAGCTGACTACGGAACCACAGCGGTTTGCTAGCCACTTAGCTCAGTCTTGGCCCCCTGATACTGTCGCAGCTGTGACCGTTAGTCCCTAACTAACTAGCTAGCTAGCTAACCCTGAATTGGGACTATAGAGCTGTGTGTAGTAGGTAACTACACACATCTAGAGGCACAATAGGATGTTTTTCGTGTGTTCTGCCATTTTATTATTATTTTTAAACTTTGTTTTGTGTGCTTACAAGCTTGGAGGAATATTTCGGATCATATTTCAGAACTTGATTATTCTCTGTGCTCGGCAAATTGTTCTCATACCTTGTTTGCTATGTAATGGCAAAACATCCAGTAGGTCCGTAAGTTGGGAAACCATTTCCTTGTTTGCGATGGTCACAATATTGTTTTAGAAATTTAATGGGGCCTTTCATTGCTTAGGAGAGCCAGTGGGAGTACAGCCAGTTTTGCTGCCATTTCCTTCTTAATCTTGTGATCTTCCACTTCTTTCTGTGCTTCCTCATTTTTATTATTATTTTATGATAAATTACGTGTATAACATAACGGGTTTGTTATGCTGCCTCTTGAGCAAGATCTCTCTTGGAAAAGAGATTTTAACCTCAAAGGGACATCAGAGGACTTAAGAATGAACTTAGGAACTAACTTAAAAAACATCTTGATCATCATTATTTTATATCTGCGTTCCCCCTGATCTGTGCATGTGGAATTCCATTATAAGTTTACTGGCTATGTAATGGCGTCTTCAAGCAATTTCGTTATGTATTTATGTTTTGCGTACCTGCGGTCATTTAAATGACTGTAATGAAGTTAGCTTCGTTGCTATTGTTAATGTTACTATTGTTTCTATTTCTGGGTGTGTGGCACGACGTGCATGTGCCGCAGAGGGAACTCCCTGGATGATGGCTGTCACTAACGGCTGCTCCATTTTCGGCAGGTCTACTTCGGGACGTCCCACCCGCGCTCCTACATCTCGGCCAACGTGATGGGGATCAAGTGCGTGACGGGGATGTCGTGCCTGATGAGGAAGGACGTCCTGGACCAGGCGGGGGGGCTGATCGCCTTCGCGCAGTACATCGCCGAGGACTACTTCATGGCCAAGGCCATCGCCGACAGGTGGGTGGGGCCGACCGCGGAGCGCGGAACGTCGACGGCGGGTCCGCGTTTAACGTTTCGGTTGTACGTTTTTTTTTTTTTGCCACAGAAACGTGTGTTTTGGAGGTGGGCAGTGCTGGGTGCTGTGATTGCGTGCACAGTTCCCGGCAATGCGAGCTGTGTTTGGGAATAGGACGAGGAAGATGATGTCATATTTTAAAATCACATCCTTTTGTGTAGACAGATGGTTCTATGTACGTGTAGTATCTTTCTCTTGTATGGCTTGCTGCTTAACAGTTATCAGAGGAGACCCAGTGTCTCTTTCAGTTTGTTTCTAGGAGAACTGGCCCTTATTACCATTTTTACCATTACCAAGTTGTATTGAGGATGCAATTCCATGAGCATTCCGGGACACATCCAAAATAAGCCTGGAATTCCGTGCCGGTCAAGCCTATGATGCAAGCCTGGCATTAGAGGAATGCAGAAACTGAATACAAGGAGGGAAAAACAGATTTTCCCTAAGTAGCACCAAGGAATGGTGTGGTTGCATTGTGCGTTGTGAGGTTACTGAATCGCTGTAATCATTTCGTTATTCTGAGGTCAGGCAAAAAGCAGGACTTGCGCTTCCTGTGAGTAATCTGCAGTTGAAAGGATTTGTGAGAGCATATAGTTCTGAGCAGTGAAATTGGGTGAGAGATTTGTGTGTGTGTGTGTGTGTGTGTGTCTGTGTCTGTGTGTACGCGCGCGCTTGTGTGTGTGTGTGTACGTGTGTCTGTGTGTCTGTCTGTGTCTGTGTATGACCTACTTATCCTTTTAGTTGACATTTCAGTATTTTCCGAGCATGTTCCATTAATTGGACTCTGTGGCATTTGCGGTCACCCTGCAGTTAGTGTCCATGCTGATGAACTCTGCACACCTGCTAAGTCATGGTACAAGCTTACACATACTCTTGCATCCTCCTTGGAACTGCTCCCAGCACTGCTGGAACGTGTGGTCTGTGACAGGCTAATGTTGTATTTAGCTGACGAGCTTGTTTTTAATTGTAGCTCGCTCAGTAAGAATCACGACAACACAATTGACTCGAATGACAAAATGTATGATTATTTTTAAGTCATTCAATAAAGGTTTTTGTTAAAAGGTCTTAATTAAGAGCAGTAATTTCAGTCACCCTGACAATCATAAATGTTTTCTTTCAGTTCGTAAATTGAGATCTAGGAAGTATTGCTCTCTACTATGTTTCGAATGTAAAAGCACCTGTGTCTTTTACCAAAATATTATTCACTACTGTATAGCGTTGGCTTTGTAGCCTTGCCTTGTTCCTTCAGTACTGTTCACATGCCTGTAGCTGGGCTTTCTGCAAAACTGTTAAACTGTGAAAATATTAAAAGATAATCTTTTAATAATCTGGTTAATTGTTTTTTCTCTCTCTGTGTTCTTCTCGCGCCTGTCTTGCAGGGGGTGGAAGTTCTCCATGGCGACGCAGGTAGCCATGCAGAACTCCGGCTCTTACTCGATCGCGCAGTTCCAGTCTCGCATGATCAGGTACAGCCGTCGTTCTCACGTCAGCGCATGTCCCATGTTCCCCTTCAAACAGCTGTTCGACATCAACATGACCGTTCCCTAGACCGAAGGGAAGGCATTGAGTCCTGAGTATAACTGGCTGCCTGTCAGATCAGTGGATCTGATCCTTCGCTATCCTTAGCTACCTGCAGTGTGGTTTGATTGACAACATCTTCAAATGGAAAAAGTGTTTTCCGACGAAGTGCAGGGGCCGAGGTTTGCACTGTAAACATTTGCGCCGTCCCGTCTGGCAGGTGGGCCAAGCTGAGGATCAACATGCTCCCGGCCACCGTCTGCGAGCCTATCTCTGAGTGCTTCGTGGCCAGCCTCATCATCGGCTGGGCGGCGCACCACGTGTTCCGCTGGGACATCATGGTCTTCTTCATGTGCCACTGCCTGGCCTGGTTCATCTCCGACTACATCCAGCTGCGAGGCATCCAGGTGAGGCGGAGCTAGCGCTGTTCGTTCGGCGGCGTCAGTGTTGCTCACTTTGAGCTTGCGGCCCAATGTTTTTTATTTTCCCCTTGTAACCCTATGAAGAGTAGGTTTTTTGGAGTGTTTTTCAGTGTTCTAAGTCAGTGTTCTAGAACTCCATTGCTTTCAATTGCCAGTTGTGATTGTTACATCAGGATTAGAATGTTCAGTTGAGAATATTCTAATCGCATATGTGATCTTACACCTATAAGGGTCAATTGCCTAATATCTTTTTCTCTCTCTCGCTCTCTCCATCTTTCCCTCACCCCCCCCCCCCCCCCTCCTCCTCAGGGAGGACCCCCGTCCTTCTCCAAGCTGGACTACGCTGTAGCCTGGTTCATCAGGGAGTCCATGACGATACAGATCTTCCTCTCTGCACTGTGGGACCCCACGATAAGCTGGAGGACAGGCCGCTACCGGTTGCGCTGTGGAGGTACAGCAGAGGAGATTCTGGAAGTATAACCCAAACAGGGCCCAGAGACTTTTTGGACGCTAGCGAAAAATGGGTAACGGAAGGCAATCTAAAATGCAGAGCGGGAAGAAAAAACAAAAACAAAATAGGACCGTTGTTTGGGACGAGGATTCAACTTTTGATAGTTCTTATGTGTTGAAAAAAAATATGAAACAAGTGTCGAGTATTTATATTGTACGTGCTCCTGGTTATTTTCCGTTTTTATTTGAAGGATGGGTGTCCTGCTCCAGAGAACAAGTGTGTGATGAAGGTAAGGAGAAAAAGAAAAAATGAGCAGGCAAATACTTAAAGTAAAGTGGGGGTTTAAACTAAGCTTATGATTCAGAAGGGCGTTGTTACAGGAGCAAGAGCAAATAGTATAAATTCTAACACTGTGGGCCTTTTATTTCAATTTTTTTTTTTTTTTTTTTGTAAATCATGGTGACACATTCCATTGAGTGGTTAAGAACAACACTGTATTTATCGTAGTCTGGCGAATATTGCCAGTCGAATACCATTTACAATAATTTGTTGTGGAAATGTGACAACCTCTCAGTTCAGCTGATAAATTATCAGTAAACGATGTTTAACATTCAACATTTACCGGTGAACGAAATTACCGGTAAATGTAGCGCTTTTTGCAGCTGGTGGACTATTTCTGCCTTTGTTCTGTGCAGTTTGCGTCCACTTAGTGCAGTGTTGCCATGTTTGTCGTGCGAAAGGCTACTGAAAGCTTAAACTAAACTGATCCACTCAGGACCGCTTTGCGTTAACTCGTCAAATATTTAGAGCAATATCTTCATTGTAAGCGGAGGTAACAATTCTTATTGCCCTCTTTCGGGGGTTTAGAGCTGGCTTCGAGATCGGAAGTGTTTTCGCCTATCTCGAGACCATGTTGACTGGAACATCCGCTCGAAACCCTGCACTGGCTAGCCCGTGCCCGTTTAGCCGGCTGGGAAACACGGGGCTTCGATTTGATTCCAGGAGAGGACGCGAGGCGTTGTTTTTTCAGTTTTCGGACTTTTGAAATACCACAATACATTTCCTGCTCAAGTTCTTTGGAAGTACTTAAAACGTCTGTACTAGTGCATATCTGTAGCTCTAGTTACGTAGCTGTCTTAGGAATCAAATATAGGAAAGGAAGGAGCTTGTGTACGTTACAGGTCTGTAGTTGCGTTAGCCCATAGCCTTTCTAGTCGATTCGCAGTTTTTACAGTTCTCATCGTTTTGTCAGGAATTCACGTGGGCATTTGTTATTGTGCATAAATATTGCTCTGTTCCATGAAGTGCAGTCAGTATTTTCGTAAAACAAATTGTAAGGTGGCAGGAATATTCATTCATTTTCACTAGGATGCGGAAGTCCAGACAGTCCTTGTGTTTCAAACTTGCGTCTCATTTCATCACACTTTGTTAAGTAGGCAGTTTGCCTATGCAAATACGGATTTGTTAATTATGTATACTATATAATGACTATGCAAGTACATATTGTTGTAAGACATGCATTTGCATAAAGGGTTAGTTTGTTTTGAGGTTAGGCTTGGGTAACATGAATTGCTGGTGGGGATGTGGTAATTGTTAAGGCGAATTGCTTGCTTAACAAAAAGTATTCATTTTACTTCTTCAAAAAATTCTCTTTAAACACTTGCAGTGTTTTGAATGCAGTCCAACATATGCCAAATGACTGGTGCAGATAATTCCATAATTTCACAATATTGGTCACTGAATAGCAGAGAAGGTGCATTTCAAATCGTGGAGCGTTCAGAGACATTATAAAGTTTGCACTTCCTGACAAGCCTGAGAGAGTCGCTTGTAACCTGAAGACCGTCAAATATTGATATGATATTTACGCAGCAGAGATGAAAAACATGTTTCCGTTGGGTAACATGAATAGGCTGTTAAGGTGACTCATGCCATACCAGTCAGAAGTACCTATTGTTGATGCTTTCAATACCGACCTTAGAATCTCTACTCAGGATGTCTCCCCTCTGACTTCAGTCTCTCTCTCAACATGGGGTTCACCACGGCACCGTGTCTAATCGACCGACACTGCAGGTCTCCCTGACGGAATTTTCTCTCAAAAACAGAATTCTTTGGCAGAAACCATTACTGTAAGCAGCACCCCAGAATGCGACAGGCTGTTGCAGTGAACACACAGTGTGTGTACACAGTGCTTATTTATAGCCGGGAGACCAATGCTGCGGGTATACAAACCTGCATTATAAACACTTAGCTTTGAGAGCAAATTCCGTTTCCAACCCATTCTGTTTGTTCACCTCTGAACAGAATGTTGGAAAATGTGTGCCAGACTTGTGTGTGGACCAGATATTAGAGGCTAAATGCACCTATAAGGCTAAAAATGCTGTATACAATAGCTAGAGCATCAACAGAGGTATTTGAGTGGGAGGAATGCTTGTCGGCAATGGTTAGCCTGTCTGCGTTTGTGTAGTCATTCTGGGTAAAAATTTTACATTCCTGAAAGGTTCACATTGGTTTATTCTGCTGTTTTATATAGGAATTGCTTGAAAGCCCATATCAAAATTACATATTTATTATTGGCAACATGCTATGTCATAACTTTTGCAAATATAAGAACAATAAAAAAATTGTTCATATCAGTAATCACAAAGGCTACTGTATTTTAGAGTGTGTGATATGGTAATGTCACCTAAGGATTGGACTATGTAGCAAAGCTGATACAAAATTATGCTAGCTATTCATTAATTAACTTCTCCCTTCACAAGACCTGGCTAACAGCCATATTTTGACTGGTTTTTACTAGTAACTCCATTCCCACCCTTAGATTTCTGCAGGTTAGACTTATAATTATTTTTTTCATTATCTGGTGCTTTAAATGATAGATTTTGTTCCTTGTATCGTCTCTTACTGATGTATTTGTTATATAGCCCATCTCATTACACTGTACAACACATGATCTGTGAACAAATATAGTAGTATACTCACTATAAATATGGTAGCACTACAAATGTAGTTGCCACGCCTAAAACTTAGTTTTTTTTTTTTTTTTTTTGAGAGAGAGTGTTTTGTTGAATCTAACATATTTTCTCATACGTGTCTGCAGTAAGTAGACCAGTTTGAAATGGTCTTCAAACATATTTGTCTTTGTTGAAATTGAACCGAATTGACAATGGGTGGTCGCTATGAAATTGTCTGTTTTTCAGCCTTGTGTAACGTTATTATTGAAACCTACTGATCTGTGTTTAGTTTGGCCATTCTTTTTTTTTCAAAGCATTGTTGTGTCAAATAGGTGATACGTCGGGCATCTGTCACATTGCATATTCTCACAATGCTCTAACTCAAAGTGCATTATTTGAACAAATACTGTCCTTTGTGATCAATATTAGCTATGATTTATGATAAATGGAAAAATGCATTTCTAAGGTATTTCCAATATTAACAGAAATTTCTAGCCCTATATAAATGTGGAATTTTGCTTGACTTTAGGTCTCTGTCTGTGAACAGTCTTCAGAATATCTAAAGGCTTTTCTTCTTTTTTTTGATTGGACTGAGTATGAAGGTATTGATATGGGGGGTTATTTAAACTGCAATAAAAATACAGGTATGTCTTGGTGTGTAACAAAAGAGGATACATATTTATACATATTTACTATATGCCATAAGCTATTGCATATAATAATACTTAGAAATATATCTTGAGTGAGATATATCAAAGAAAGACCATTTCAGTGCATAATTTCACCTTTCAAAGAAATTTTCTTACCAAATGTGTAGTTCAGTAATAATTGAAATGAATGTAATGTTGCATGTAAATAAGTAAATAGCGAGTGTTTAATTTGATTTGCCGTAAAACAGTACAATGCCATAGTAGATGCTATTGTAGCGCAGAGTTGGGAAGGGTTGGGTGAGGTGGGCATTTTCGGCAGCTTGATAAGCTGCTTTGTTGACTATCAAACCAAGTCTGCTGGTTTTTTTTGCCTTCTTTTGTGAATTGTCCTCTTACTAAATGGCATTTTTTTTATCCACCTCGTTGACGGAATGTCTACACTGCACTGTATCTTGTTTAGACTCCTCCCCTTTTCTTTTTATGTATTTGTACAAAGGTGTGTGTGTGTGTGTGTGTGTATGTGTGTGTGCACACTACTGATGGCCTTTTTATAACTGAAAATCAAAAGGATTGTATTCTTGTGATGTAAAGTGGGGAACTGGACTGTTTTTTTGTTGTTTTTATGTTTAAATTTAGCTTTATGTGCAAGTGGTAACTGATGGCTGTGAATAGGCTATGTGGAGTAACAGAGACTGGGAGCCTTCACAAAACTGGAAAATTATGCCCTTGCATTGCTAAACCTGCTTAGCCTTGTGCCAAGGGCTTTGCGATTCCACTCGTCAGCCAAACAGAGAGCGGCAGTGAGGAACTCAAGGGCGGCTTTGTCCGTTTGCCTGTGGCAGCGTCTGCTCCGAGTGCCGCTTGTGTTGCCGTGACTGTGGCTTTGTGAAAAGCGCGAGCATCCTCTTGTACAGAGCATATGTTTTCTCCTCGCGATTCATTCCAGATCCTTCCCCGGCGTAACTGGTATGAATATACGCCGAGTGGCGTGCCAGCGGTCTCTTTGCAGGGAACGAGAGCCTGTTCGCGCGGATGCCAAAAAAAAACGATGGAGCCACGCACGATGCGCGCTTCAGTCTGAAAGCGCTCTATTTTGGGCGACGTGTGCGCCAGAGCTGGCCGTTACGCCGGATGAGAGAGAACCGCGACATTTGTGCACTGCGTCACACTTGAGCCCTTTGTTTTCCACGCTTTCGATTGCTCGCTGCTGATGAATTGCTGAATTGCTTTGTAACCATGGCAACGTTGTTCGGTTCTGCAGTTGGAGTTGCGCGCACCTGGGACCCCGCAGCTGGTTGTGATTGGTTCATATTCCTGGTCCCCGTAATTTTCTTGCTGATGAGAAGCCTTCAGCCGTGCACGGCCACAGATGTGAGTTTGATGAGTTTCATTTAGGTTTACAAGGGAAAAATCATGCAATCTGTCATAGTAATCTACATGCAAAGATAAAAGCGAAAGTAATCTTTACAGATGCATCCTGAAATAATTAATGTTAAAAATTCAAATAAATTAAGTAAGATTTCCCCTTACTGTGGTAGGTGCAATGCTGTTTTAAATTTTCAGATGCAATTTCTTCAAGAATTCAAGAGGTAATAAATGGAAGATTGAGTAATCCGGGAATAATTTGTATCACCAGGGAGCAGCTTTATTTCAGACAAAAACTCGGACATAGTGTCCTTAGCCTTGCTGTGTCAGACAGTGATGAACACCGAGTAGGCAGCAATGACGTACATGCGCTGCTGGGGGATTACCAAGCCTGTATTTATTTATTTAAAAAAAAAAAAAGATGAAACAACAGCCAAAAACAATGTGCTGTTACCAGGCTAGAATCATCGTATTCCTTGCGTAGAGTATAATTTGACAGGGTAAATACGTTGACTGCAGGTAGTAGCGGGTCTTTTCATATGCTCGACCCAAACTCGGCCGTGCACAAACACCTAGCGCTGAATTAGAGCCACCTCACCGCACCGCGGCACCTCTTATTTTAGGTGAATGTTCTGACGAGCGTTTGCGGTTGCTGCTTTGCTAGCCTGTTCTGCTGTGGAACGGCGTTGCTGTTGCAGCTGCCTTTGTACAGGGTTCTGGGTAATTTGGGCAGCAATGTGTACACTGCAAAGGCTCCAGTCTCAGTAGATGTATATATAAATGAAAAAAAAACAGTCTGGTTGTGATCCACTACGGATATTTTGTATGTAGTCTGTTCAGATAACTTGTATTGTTGGAAGATTTTTTTAAAAGTGTACAGTATATTTATGAAGTTTGGTTGATACCATTTCAAGCACTGCTTTGAAGCCTAATTTATTCTTGAGCTGGACATATTTTTTCTTGATTTTTATTTTTTATGTTTTGTCTCTAGTTGACTTGCAGTGTAAAAAAAAAGGCTGGACAAACTTCTGTTTTCATTTTTTTATTTCCATTTTGTAGATATGAATTGTTAACTGTTCTGTATTGTTCCAAGAAGCTGAATGTGTAATCCACAGCTGGAAACTGTGAAAAGATTAAAGCTTTATGAAAACCACCTGCATATCTTGCATGGCTTCTTTACATTCATTTTGCTTGTCAGCTTGAGTTTTCCCACCTCTTCCCTGCATTATCACTCACGAGGAGCTACACAATGTCATCGCCTTTGAGTGTATTTTTAGAAAACCGGTCGAGCCACAGCTGTCATTGTCAACCTCAATCCCGTATTTTGGACCAAACCAACTTACTTTGGAGAGCTGTGCTTAACAATGTGCATACGTAACCTCATTAGTATTCATACTTTGAAATATATGCCTGTAAGCTCAAAGGAAGTTTTGTTAACCGTGCTAGTGTTAATATGACTAATCACTGTCCCATATCCATGCAAGGATCACAGCAGATTCCCAGCAGCTGAAGTGTATGCACATCACTGGTACTCGCTCGCTAGCTAGTGATTATCCTACACACAACATGCTACACGCTACACAGTAATACAGGAGAACTAGCGCCTGCCAGAGCAGAGAAGGGCTGCATATCTTACTGACGACTGGTAGTATGGACATTTTGAATGTCAATATATGGAACAAAAGGAGCCTTAAATCAGCTAATGAGAGTTCAGGCTTGAACCTGGAACTACAAGGCCCAGTCTGCACTTCATATCAAATGTGCTGTAGGAAATGACAAAGTCAATTGGTATGTTGTAAGTACTCACTGACTTAATTCAGATATCAGGAAGCGATGATGGCAGATGATCACTTTCAGGAAGATTCGCCAGTAGATGTATCTTTTATTTCCAGTCAATGTGGATAATAAGCATCTTCCTCTAACCCTGTTATGCAATGGAGACAGGTCAAAAGCTATTACCATTACAAAACCTTTAATGAATTATTACTGAACAAATGGAGTCTCATTTTAATGGTGTTTAACTGCAGTGTAGGCCTACACTCCATTGCTCAGTTATTTAAGTGTCTACTTACCATTATATGATTATAAAGCACTTTTAATATTTTGACAACCAACAATTTTATACATTGAAACTACTTTCACTAATCTTGACACTGCTTTTAAATTTTTTATTTGGATTTATTTTTCTCTGCAATCTGTCTGAAAGTTGTTTGGGGTTGAAAAGACATGTTTCGCTTGCACAGGACACAGGCTATGCAAAATGTGCATTTCCAGGTGCAATGTTCTGATTTATAGAACGGAACAACTTTCACACAGCAGTTCTGCAATTTTACAAAAAACAATTTTGTTCTGATGTTTCAACTTTGCAGAACCTTTGCATGTGAGTTCTTCCCTGATCAGTAATGAAGATATAACATTCAAATGATGATCATTCCTTGATACACCTGTGCAATGCCACCAGGCATGCATATATTTCCTCATTTCTGAACTGGTTGAAAATCTTCACTCACCTTTTATATATGGTTTTCTGTGATCGTTCTGTGAAACCAATACATATGTGTGTGTGTAAACAACCAGACATATGGCATGGTATTTCTGTTGTTTTCCTTTTTTGCTTCTGCTGAAAGCAGCAAAACCTCCTGAGATTCAGCCCCCTGTATGTAACATACT
Source organism: Anguilla rostrata (assembly GCF_018555375.3). Classification (NCBI taxonomy): domain Eukaryota; kingdom Metazoa; phylum Chordata; class Actinopteri; order Anguilliformes; family Anguillidae; genus Anguilla; species Anguilla rostrata. Next base: position 27,522,082 of record NC_057946.1, on the reverse strand, counting down.
GTAACCATGAGTGCTCAAACATACATGTTCATACCTGCTGCCCTGTAGTTCCAGGGAGAAAAAATGCAATGACCAATTGCCTGTGTAAGTTACAGGCAAAAATCATTTCGAGATTGCTGCAATTCCAAAAACATACAGTGCTTTCACAGGTTCTTGCTTAAGATTTCTTTTCTTAACAATACTGAGGTCTGCAGTTGAGTAACAGCAACTGCCCTTGCCTCATCGTTGACATGTGAAAATGAACAGGTGTGGTGAGCAAATTCTTCCTTCACAATATATAATCCTTATAACATACCATCCCTCAGGGACAACACAAGTTCCAACAGGCCCCGCTCACACCCTTCCTGAGTTAAAGGGCGCTTTGCAATGTGCCAGTGTTTGAGTAAATTATGTCTAATTCTAAAGCTGTCATCTCCAAAACTGAATTTCTTTTCCAGTTCTAAAATAACACCGTTGTTCTGACAAGGAAAATATGTTTCTGTTGTTTCCACGTGACTTTAAGCACAGAAAAAGCTTAAAAATGGAGAGATGACCGAAACGGAATGACAAAACGCTTGATCTGTTTTAGAGATATCCTACGATACATACAAGCCAAACCACTTATGTTCTTGAACATGCCTCGGATAAGAATCACAAAATGGTGCTTATGAGGCCTTGAGATCTGAAGTAAGCACCGCTGTAGGCCTTCGTCGGCGTGATGGTATACGCAGTATGGTCAGATTGCAGTACTTCTCCGCCTACAGGAGCCGTTTCACAGATGAACTCAAACACACGCGGAGGAACGTAAATAAAGTTGGAAGAACTGGATGTGCCCACAGGAAAACCAGCACAACCTCTTTCCACACCCTTGAGTGGAAACGGCGATGAAACCAAGCAAGAAGTGAACTCTAGCGCACAAGCTCCAGCAAACCCAGAGATTAAGAGAGGCAGAGGCACAAATGGGGATGAATGGAGACCTGGTGAACAGATGCTTTGTCCTGATGGTAATGAGGAAGTGTAAGTGAGGAACTGCACTGATATTCTAATCTATTATCCTTATTAGACAGTGATATGATCGACAAATGTAGCAATTCTGTGAAACGTCCTCAAAGCAAAGATGCACCAGAAGCAGGGGGAACCTATTATAATTGTTGAAATCGCTAGTATTATTATCCTGTGTTTTGTTCAATAACTTGGCCAAACGTGTAACTTTTTGTCCATTTTGATACACAGATAGTACGGGCCACATGAAACCCAGACAAAAGAAACAGCATGAGTTGACCTATTAGGAGGCAGTGTATTTTCTTATGCTTGATGTGTAGTCCTCTAGGGTCCATAAGCCCCATCTCTAATTTCTGGCCTCCATTTAGAATTTTTTTAAATGCCTTCAAACGACAACTTCTCATGAACAGTAGGTCCGAATGATTCCAGAGTTGTTATGTGTTGTGAGTGAATGTTTCTGAACAGAGTTTGTGAAGCGAGAAGCAATTGGGCAAAATATAAACATTATTTTGCATTTATTATGTCCATATATTTCAATCTAATATCAATTGAAGTCTAAATCCATGAATTTCATTCTTATCGTAACCAATTAGTGCTCCACCAATTTAGGCGCTGGTAGGATCAAAGATGGCACAATGGCAGCCATTTTGATTAGTGACTGGAATCTTCACATTGTTCACTAAATTTTTCCCCTTCAGCGCCTCTGTGCCATTTGTCCTGGGGTTGTGACGCCTTTTACACAGGTTTATCTCCTTATACTTGACATTTAAGTAAAAATATCCCTCCAGTGGGGTCCAAAATCCCAGTTTGGGAACCACTGCCATATAACATGATTTAAAAGTTGGACAATCTCCCCCATCACTCCGTTTGAGCCACAGTGAGATAAGATGTTAATTGTTTCAGTTACATTATGGTGAAGAATCTTTCACTAGGACCAACAAAGTTGACCCTTATTCTTTCACCATTTTGTCTGTTTTTGGCATTGCAATGGAACCTGGGTCATTCCTGCCCATGGAGCGATATTTAAAATTTTTATTTATTATATTTTTTTGCTTTGTACATAGTACCCTTGAGCAGGGTAACTGCTAAATTATAGATAGTCTCAATTATTTAATAGCAAATAAATAAATACTAGTGTATACCAAGCAGTGTATGTGACTGTACAAATAAATACAGGAACATGTTTTTAAAAGTGAGAAGTTCAGACTATAGAGGATCTCGACTCGATTTCCTGGACCTCTGACACTTCATTTGCTCTCCTGACAGACTGATAAATCTAATTTGGTGAGATATAAATAAACTCATCCTCTGCCTCAAGACAAGGCCAGTGGAAAAAGAGTAAAGGTCAAATGCAGGAGCGTTCTCCATGACAACCACAAATACACTTGTATAGCCTCCACACGCCACTTTATAGCAATCTAAAAGATACCGTGGACCTTTTATCCACTTATTCTGTGGTACCAATTCATGTTAGGAGCAGTGTTCAAGAACCTCACAGCCATAACTCACCTTTCGGCTTACAGGTCAGTTCACGTAATGCTATTAACATTGTTCATTATTGTAGAACGTTTCAATATTGACAAATTTGACAAGTTTAAACCACTGAATGAAAGAAAGAGTTATTGGCAGGGTGTGCTGATCAACTGATGCTTTAGTCGTCTACTTGGTTATTAATTTTCCATCCTATGTCATTCTCAGGAGCCCACAGTACGTGTGACTGCCAGGCAATTGCTGTATATATACTGTGTAAACTATATGCGTCACGTTTGAAGAATCCCTGGCATATACAAAGAAACGTTAGATGGGAGCCACACGTTTTTTATGTGTGTACATTATTGGGAGTCATATCATTGCTGGCATATTGATAAAATAGTATACAGTACATCTACCTCTTCTGTATGTATGTACAGTACAGTTCTGAGTTGTGCATTTGGTTGTACCTGAAACCATGACAAACAACACGCAACATGTACTTTATTTTCCTTTTGAGATGACGGCTACATTGTCCAGCTATGCAATTAGCTAGTTCCTTTACATTGACAGGCAGCAGCGAATCCATTATCACGCAGAGCCATTATCAAGCGGTGGTATAAGGCTATTTGTACAAATATGACACGAGGACATTACCAAAGAGAACTGAATACTCAGAAGGGCTCAGAATGATTGCTTAGTGTGCGGTCGAGCATCAACATCATAAGTAACCTGAGAACACTTTGTCACCGCGGCAACATTGAACACAAGCCTTTTTAAAAAAAAAACCAAACAACTAGGTGTATGCATGCCTGACCATGCATTGGAGGCATTAACTCCCCAGTAACAAAATAAAAGACAATCTCACAGAGGCATGAAACTCAGAGAAATGAGTCATATCAAAGAAATATTTGACTGTACATATTATTTTACAAATTAAAAGTCCTATTAACCATAATATATTTTGCTAGACAGTAATCATAGCCTACAGAGTTTCATGAGGCGTACCCTTGAGGTCTCATGACCTTCCAGAGTGAAGTGCCTTGAATGACTCGTCACGGACTTAACCAGCCTGCCGTTTATATGGGTCCCTCAAAAAAATAAGCAAATTTGCCCAATCTATGGCGTGCTTATGTCTTTCTTGAACCAAGAAAAGGAGTTGGTCTTGTAACCTAAAGGTCACAGGTTCGATTCCCCGGTAGGACACTGCCGTTGTACCCTTGAGCAAGGTACTTAACCTGCATTTCTCCAGTATATATCCAACTGTATAATTGGATACAATGTAGGTCTACTCTGTTTTGTTCAATAACTTGGCCAAACATTGGTAACTTTTTGTCCATTTTGACACACAGTACAGGCCATCTGCTAAATGTCTGTAATAATAATAACCAGCCATGACGTCAATGATTTAATTCCAAACAGGACAGAAATCATGAGGCACATTGCCTTAGCTTCTCCTGCACTCTGTGCGGTGCTGTGTTCTGGGTAGCAGTCCTGCCGCTGGGCATAGAACTGACCCAGCCTCCACAAAGCATAAACAAAGCTGAGGCCGGTTTTCTCTCTGGATTGATCATCTCTTGCACATTTGCTAAAAAGGCAGGCTTTATAATAACTGTAATATGATATTAGAGGGAGTAAATTGAGGGAAACTTCCTTTCCCCCCTTGTCATACAAAGAGGTACATTACTGTCCAGGGATATTGCTTTCCCCCCCAACATCAATGATTCAAAATAGAATGCCTAGATAATCAAATCTATCAAATCTTTATTTTATTATTTTGTAGAGGAGACAAAAATGGCACTGTGCATCAGACATTAAAAGAGGTCCTTTTTGGTTAATCCTGATATTGCATATGCTGCAGTAACACATTAGGATAAGCATCCTTATTAGGAGCAGGGCCGGCCCGTGGCATAAACGGTCTATGCGGTGGTTTAGGGCCACAATCGCGACCACGAGGGGGGGGGGGCCACACGATCCAATGTTTATCTAAGGTAAATAATGTTATTTTCGCAATTACCTTATTCATCCCCTATTGTGGAACTAGCGGTATATAATTTTAAACAGAATGGCAACTGAACATTTCATAACAATGTAATGTAAGAGGGATTTTACCAAGCGAACCCGTCCCACCCCCCTCCCCCGCTCGACGGAATCCAACAGCAGCCCCCCCTCGGTCGGACAGATTTGCTTAGGGCCACCAAAATCCTAGGGCCAGCCCTGATTAGGAGAAAAACTCCCTATACAGCCTACTCCAAATATAAACGCCACCTGGCTTTAGAAGTCAGGCTATTAGCGCATATGACGGGAGATGCTCACTAACAGGCCGAGAGAGATCTGTGCCTGTCAGTGTCGGGGGAAGAGATGACTTCATAAAGCCTGGTTTCATAAAGCCTGGCAGCAAACTGACCCTGCCAATCCAGCTCTCAAAGGCCCCCTCCACTCAACAGCGAGATCACAGTGGACCAATGGGAAGATTTAACCCACTGAAGAGTAGGTTTTTTGGAATGTTTTTTTTCTCAACATTCTAAGTCTCTAGTGCTCTAGAACTCCGTTGCCTTCAATTACCAGAAGTGACTGGGACATCAGCATTAGAATGTTCAGTTAAGGAAAATCTAATCACATATTTGTGATCTCACACTTTAAAGGGTTAAAGAGGGTGTAGCGGAACACTTGTGACCAGGCAGAGCTCTGTTGTGCAGAGAAATGTCCCATTGAGTGGTCACTTCTAATATCACGCTATCTCCCACCAGCTTATGCTCTTGTTAGGAAGCTTTTATTCAATTATATAACATGTTTTATTTAAGCGTACGTAAAATCCAGTTTGTTCTTCTAAAATGCACTTTCATGTGCTCGCCGGCTACGTGTCTAAAAGCAGTGTCTACCCGCTCCTACATAGCCAGAACAACCGCATTGCCACGCTTTTCTTTGAACAGGTTCACTAAACAAGCAGGCTCCCATTACACAGGCAGCCATTCCTAATCGATTCTGCTCGGCCCGCACCCATGGAGTAATTAGCAGGGGGATACCGATGGCACAGAAGTGGCACCTTGTCATCGGCGAAGCCGCTCCACATTCGAGGCCTGGCTGTGATGAGGAACTCTCAGAGGGGCCCGGTGACTCATCGCTCAGGAGACGCGTCACATGACACCAGAAGACTTTCTTCACATCGCGCTCCGGACACGGAGGGGAAAGGCCGAGCTGGACTCCAGACTGCGTGGCCTGATCCCGGCGTCCCGCATCCCTCGCTTTTACAGTGCGCACGGTTGACGTTTAAGCGGCGTTTCCTTTTAGAAGGGGAAACGGCTCAAATTGATGTTAATTTTTTTTTCGTTAATACGTTAATATTTGTTTTTTTTTATTTTTTTTTATTACTACACCACCACAGAAGGGGGCTACTTCTGGGACAGATAGCAGATGTTCTTCATTTTTCCATTCTGTAACAATGTTTCATGGAATTGCAGGGAGAACTGCATCATATTAAATGCTACTGGTATTTCTAAAAACAAAATAAAATAAAATTTTTAAAAAATATCAAAAAAGTTTGCAATATTAGTTAACACAAACCCATGCAGCAGTGTATGATACAGATAAATACAGAATGCATTTGCATAACTGGGGCAAATACTACACTGCCATGGCCTACAAACGCCTGATGCCATTCACATGATTAGTTAAGCCTGAACAGGAACTAGTCATGAGATGTATAGCTGGATGAATTAGTCTCCTGCACATGTGACCCCATACAAGTATTTCAGGAATCCACAGTTACATCACCGTACCGCCATAGTTCCATTGTGCCAAGTGCTTTTCCCTAGTGTAACCCAATAAAAATGTGCCACATGAAACTCTTTTAATCACATGCTCAACCTACTTTTTTTTTGGTGTTCACTTCACATGGAAGTTCATGTCGGTTCACTTAAGAAAGTGAACTTTGCAGTGATTTATGGCAGGATTCAGCCTTAAAATGTACTTTGTACCACTACATGCTTTGCTACTAATTATATCCCAGTATAAAGAGTGCATTCAATCAGTGTAGACACCCCACGGCTCCTTAAGACTTCCACTAAACAGCTTTAGCTGTCCTTCACTCCTGTTATACCCTAATGCCATCTCTTTGACAGGACTTTTGGTTTCAGTCATACACACACACACACACACACATTCTATATATAACCTCTCACTGGCCACATGCCACTGGTCTCAAGACTGGGGTAAGTACACAGTTTGTACAAGCTCTAATAGACATTGACTCTTCTCTGAGGTTTGATGACACACTCAAAGCAGATGTGTTAAAAATGACAAACGGGACTTCTATAAACACACCTCCATGTATAAAGGACCGCATATTTTGCTGTTCAAAAGTCTCGCTTTGTAACACAAATTACTATTTGTAACACAAAAGTAGTGACTTTGAGACAAGATGTGCTTAGTCACATGGGAACAAAAACGCAAAACGTTTGACAGATTTTACACAGTTCGACACATCGTTTTTGAGAGTGGAGATCTGAATCCGGCACCTTCATGAAACATGCCAGTTGGAATTCTTAAATCCTGATTCACTGCAGCATATGCTACTGAAAAAAGGGAAACCAAATGATCACAACTACACTTAGAATATTATTTATTTGGTGGCATATTATAGCCCTCTGATCATCAGAGAAAGCAGAGAGAGAGAGAGAGAGAGAACGAGGGAGAAGGCCCCGACACATGCATTTTAACCCGTAAATGTTCTGGTCATTTTCTCATCGGCCTCATGTGTGACCAGAGCTGAAGTCAATTTTCCAGGTCAGAACCCAGTAAAGCCCCTTTCACACATACAGAGTAGCCCATGAGTGTTCTGGCAATTTTCTGGGTTGGCCTTCTGTGAACAGAGTCGATTTTTACGTGTAAGATGTTCCGCCAGTTTTCGGGGTCAGGACCTCGCAAGATTTATGGAAATCTTCCTCCAGAGCTCTAGTGTGAGCAAACATTCCTCGATAAAGTTTGCAAAAAGTTTCAACGTTCTTACATAATACCTTTTTGTTTCTGGTGCAATTTTTTTTTTTAAACAAATACTGAGTCTGCCCTCACAACAATTCTTGCACAAATATGAAATAGAAGATGTTGGAGCTTCATTGTGTGATTTTGTGAGGGAAATGTGAATATTTATTTTAGGAATGGAATAAACAACTACAACTGTCCTTGCTAGAAATGGCTTTGTCTATCGTTACAACAAATAACCATAACAGAAACGGCATAAATTGCTTATGTTCTACACAATACTTCTCCCTAGGAAACATCTGTGTAAGGCTCTTCCAGGTCCTGTTTTACCAAATGTAGCAAGCCGGCTAACAAGTCAAATACAAACTAGCAGAATTATTTTTGTTGCATTGCGCTGAAAATGACCACACCTAAGCAATGATTTTTAGCTTATAAACCATGCTTCCCACTAGTGCCAGGAAGGGGGGGGACCAAGGGGCTGTTGGCTGTTATTGGAGGCCTATTTAGGACAGTTAGATGCTACCAACGTGGGATGATGCTATGTGCGACCACAAGTGCTGGCCCCATAATGAGCCTAACCATAGACCCTTTTCATCCCAGGAAAAACTCTGAATAATGCATTTAATGTTTTCACTTCGCTGTAAGAACAGCCAGGCCTCACTGTGTACAGAGAGGTAGGTCTCCAACATTAAAGATTTCATCCTTTCAGTCGATTTCAGTTCTTACTGTGGCAATGCGTAGTCCAACAGTTATGGGACTGGACTATTTTATTACCAGGTAGGGCACTACCATTGGACCCTTAAACAATGTTCCTAACCTAAATTGCTTCAGTACATATCCATCTACATAGATAGATACAATGTTAAAATCACTTTGGATGAGTGTTTTCTAAATGTAGCTGCTGTACTTTACCTGACAACGAAACACTTGCTCTGTAATGTAACTCTGACTTACATTACAGTGGTGGTGAGCAACACAACTCTTTGTATTGTAACTTATCCTCTCTCTTGTGTGTTGGATTCTATCGCCCATCTTCCCATGCTCACGTGCCTTCAGTGTAAAATATTAACATAACATTCACTTAGGCATACAGCTAAAACATCCCATTAAAGCGTTGTTTAGTTAAAATGTCTGAGTAATGAGTACACTGAATACACTCTTTGGACCCTGCAATTGTGGAGCCTTACAGTAGTGATGAAGGGGGTGGGGGAACAGAACATGTAGAAGCATGGTCACATGACCAGCTCTTTTAAGTAAAACACAGGAATCTATTAGACCATTCCAACTACTCGCCCCCGTGCACAAATACAGCGGTTGGAGTGGGGAATTAGGGAGACCAAACGTGACTGAGCCGGATACTTGAAGCTATCCTATCCACCTGGGCGGAATAACCACTATGTCTCGTAAGAGACAAAAGGATAGGGGAAAATAAATGAAAAGAAACCAATACTCCTATGGGAGACTATCCCAGAGAAAAAGCTTTAATGACCCGAATACAGGGTGAAGAAACTAAGGCTTAAGGAGTATTGAATATACTAAAACAAAACAAGTCTGAATAGATTGGTGAACGTGAGAACTTTGAGAGCAGCCCTCGCACAGAGGACTGTCAAAAGAACCACAAGAGCGTTGTAGAAATGAGTAAAGATATTAGTGCTAACTTAGCCCACAATCTAATAACCTCAAAATTCAGTTCCGCAGTAACTTTTCGCGTAAATAAAAGGACGCAGAAGAGGAACTGATCTAGTACTGAACAAAGAACTAAACCTCTTACCAAACAACCCAAGTTACCAACTTTCGTGTAACGCAAGTTGACACTGAAGCAAAGCTTATTGGTTTGCTAGGGGTTTAAATAGGAAGCCAACAGGTGCAAATTGTAAAAAGAAATTTGCACGTGTATAATTCAATCAAGGAAATTAAGGACACTAAATGGCAGTAAGTTACAGAATGAGAGGCATTTATAAGAGACTGCTGCCCCCTGCAGGACTTTCATAGTAGTGCAGCACCCTTTGGCACGACCACCATGTGTACATGTGCTAAAGCACACAACACAGAATGCCTCATTCTTTTCAGATGGTGAAATGAAAAGACACAAGACAAAGTTTACAAGAGAATTTAGGGAATGCTGGGTAGAATTAGTTTGGAATAATTTGCCACAATAATGTGCGTTTATTTTGCATAAAATAATGTGACCCATGTGGCTAGTAACTGTTTTTATTGTGACTTTTTTGCCTGTTGTAATGCCTCATTAACGGGCTAAAACGGATAAAACAAATACGTTTAACTTCAGTCTTTCAAATGCCTTTCATAGATTAGACATTTCAGATGACTAAAGTTTCATACCCTCTCACATTTAACAACAGTCTTTTCTAAATAACCGGTTTTTCAGCACCCTGATTATGCTAAAACTGTAATGATTCCCCAAAATGTTCCCAGCTGACAGCAAACTAAATGTTTTTTTAAATACTGTTTTTTCTGTGACCTGCCCATTGTTCAAATGTCATCTATCGTATGTGAAATATGGTATTCGTAAGACAATAGCTGTATACTGTAATGAGTGTAGTGCATGTGAGTACCACAGAGCTAAATTTGGCAAATATGCATGTCTTTAAAAAATCATATTTATGATATGCATTTCTAATGAAAATATATAATGAATGTATATCCCCTTCCTGCACACACACACATACACACATGCACACGTGCACACACACGCACATACACACACTGTATCCCACAATTCCCCGTCACCCCTTCCCACAGTTAGGGAGCCACGTTTATACAGCAGCAAAGACTGTAACTCATTTTCTGCTCCAGCTTATTTCTCAGAGGCGTTCTCCAGAGGCGTTTTTCATTAGCCAGCCTACTAATTGTGGCCTTAATTTCAGTTATTCACAGGAAATGAGAAAATAGATTCAGTTTAATGCATAGCATTAAAAGGCTCTCAGTCACCAAGGGAGTGATACGGAAAATTACACTGAGCCCGTTGATCCTGATGGAAATTTCACACAAAATGTGTGCTGCTAATAGCCTCGGCTATTTCATTATCTTTTTAAAAAAAAAAAAACAGCTTAAACATGTCATTCTCATCATCAATGCTTCTGGCAGCATTGCAAACCGCATTGTCCATAATTATTGCAAAGTAAGTCATAGCTTTTGTGCTGGTGTCCAAAATCTACAATCCGGTTAGCGTATGCACATATTATGCATGTTGCATATACATTCGCAGAGTTCAGCCTTGCTCCAATTAAAATTGTATGGATAAATGCTTAAATGCATAAATCAAAGTGGCTGAAATTCCCACTGCAGCCAGTAATTATTCAGCGTGATTGGTAATATTTACCATTTCACCAAATTCTCGTATTCCATCCAGTGAAATGGGCGAATGGAAACGCATCGCTGTCAATTTGCAATACTAGCAAAACAGTAACTGAATCAAGGAGAATGGTTTTTGCATTGGCTTTCAGTCAGCCATAGGCATCTGTGCCAATTCCCTGTTACGGGAGCTGTTCCCTGGAGGAAAAACACGTCCATTGATGGGTGTAATATATGGTACCGTGGACCAGGAAACCATATAGTGAATGTGTGAATTATAGATTTTTGTGGAAGAGCTCCACCTGGATATAAATAAGGTTAAGAGCTGAGAGTCAGTAGCATACATGGAACTGTAGCATCTCTGTGTTAATTAGCTATAAAATGCTGCCCCTACGATAAGCTAAGCAGCGTGTGCATTTTCTTGCCTCTATGCCCATGTGTGTATGTGCGGATAGCACCAAGAAGAGGCCCCTTGGTACAATCTGATAAGCGCTGACAACTACCATCTCCAATTACCAACCAACTACCGGTTGTAATCAAACAGCTGAAGAACTACCGTCCCCTGTTCTGTTTTTCAGCAGACAGATAAAGCATGCCGGCGCAGGCGCCGATGGACTCCAGGCCAGATATTATGTTGACGCAGATAAGAGCTGGTGGGTAGAGAAGAGGCCATGCAAGGATATTGAGGATCAATATCTCGCTCTGTTCTTGGCAGGGCTGGCTCGCAGGAGTGAGTCATGCCCGCGTTTTTATATTTGCGGTTTAAATTCCGAAGGCCTCTCTCTGTCTCTCGCGTAATGCCACGTTGCCCCCGAGCGCTGACAGAAATCATGTTTACTGTGGAGTTTCTATCATTTAGAGCAGGGCTAACAGAAGCCCACCCTCCACCCCAGCACAGCTTGTCTTGAGATTATTATAGGAGATGGAGAATTGCAAGTCTTTTCACAACATACTTTGCTATTGTACTGTGGTTCTAAAGGCAAAGAACAGCATCTTCACCTTGAACAGCCTGACACCCCAAATTAATTTCCAGTTAAAAAAAAAAAATCTAGCTGCATAGCAAAAGTCTATTTCAAAAATAGGATTATGGCGATGCTCTATAAACAGGAATTCTACAGGCTGAGGAGAGGTCCTTGGTACAGTGTTTCTGGCAAATAGACTAGTTCATAAAATACATTTCAGGTATTTCCACCTCTTCAGAGCACAAAATCACAAGTTTCCACCCACAGTCCAGCCACATGCACATAGGCTAATTGGAGACTGTAAATTGCCTATAGGTATGAGTGTGTGAGTGAATGGTGTGTATACCATGTGATAGACTGGCAGCCTCTCTATGGTGTATTCCTACCTCTCGCCCAATGCACACTGGGACAGGCTCTAGCACCCCTTGCGACCCTGCCCAGGATAAGCGGGTAAAGATAAGGGATGGATGTATTAAGACGGCAATTGCCAAAAATGGGAATATACATTCCCAATAGGCAGTACAAATGGAAAGTGAATGACAGTGGTCCAGCAAAAATTTCAGTGCAAAAAACAAAAACTTCTAAAAATGATGATAGTAAATGACATGTTTACATGGAAAGCTTCCAAAATTTGTCTAACGTACCCGTGAAAATGAAATGATAATGTGAGCAAACGGCTTTCGCTAAATGAGTACCAAGCCGGCAATCGTTCTTGTTTGGTTTTTATACGGGGATAATTAGCATCCCCGCCATCCAGCCAACTGTGATTAACTTTGGGGGTCAGAAAAATTGCACTCGAAATGAATTCAATTCTAGGGCGCGTAAGCCAAGCGTACAAGGCCTGCCAAAAGCTAGCAACAAATGAACACTTCAGCACTTTACAGGCTGTGTCTTGGCAAGCAGAACTACAGCAACAAAGAAGAAAAAAGACACGGCAGAGAGGAGGGGATTGTAACAGGATGGCAGCACCAAGGGGGGAAAGAAACAACACGAACTAGGAAGCAGCTGTAGATGAGGCTCTTGTTCAGCTGTGGCAAGAACGCTAGTATTCAGCCGCAGGTTGCGCTAGCATAAGGTAAATTTGGTCAGAAGTTAGGGCGTAACGTCAACGCTAAACGTTACGTTGTGACCGGTTGGTTTTAAAGCTGCGTCTTTGTTCAGTTGCACCGTGGATACTTGCGCTAGCTACGGCTTAACTAAGTCAACCGTAAAAGATGCCATGAACCAAAACACTGTCGCGGACGGCACGGTGGTGCAGTGGGTTGCACTGTCACCTCACAAGAAGGCCTTTGAATCCCGGCCTGGGCACTTTCCGTGTGGAGTTTGCATGTTCTCCCCGTGTCCATGTGGGTCTTCTCCGGGTACTCCGGTTTCCTCTGTCAGACCAAAGACATGCAGGTAGGCTAATTGTAAATGGTGTGTGTGCCCTGCAATAGACTGGCAACCTGTCGAGGGTTTATTCCTGCCTCTCACCCAATGCACACTGGGATAGGCACCAGCCCCCTCCGCAACCCTGCCCAGGATAAACAGGTATAGATTAAGGATGGATGGAAAACATTGTCAAAGGCAGTGACATTTCCATCTTCAGGCCAATGACAAGCTTGTTAAAAAAATATATATATATATATATATTTCCTTGTGTGCTTTTTACAGCCCTGATGATGAGCTTTGGCAACCCAGGTTATCTCTTTCATCATTTTAAAGCCAATTTTGCATTTAAACTAAGCTATCCAGATTCCAAAGAGTGCGTCTACCAAGCAAGGCAGAATATAGGCTACGTTGTCATGGGATTACACTCAATTTTCACTGGAAGAGAGCTCCCTGGCTAAAGGGGTATGAGTAAGCCTTTCAGTAAATGAGAACAGGGGAGTGTTACCATTGTGCATCCCACACATATGCATCCATTGATGGGAAATGATACAGATACCATTATCACAAAGAGAACTAAGTGTCCTGCATCCATAACATGCGTAACCTGTTATTTCCAGACCTTGTGCGTTATGTTAGCCCTCACTTTGTTCCAATGAAATAATTGCAAACTTGTTCTACTGGTCTGACGAGTACACGTTTTACACCATGGATATGGACTTCACCCAGGTGGATGCAACAATGCATACGAAACTAAACCAAGGAATTCCCTTTTTGTTGGGAGGTAAAGTACAGCAGTTACTGCTTGGGCCAACCAGCGAGAAGATGAGACAAAGCTGTCAAGTAGTGGACTTCCTTCAAAACTGTATTGGTCAAATAATTCAGTATCAGTACCTGATATTTCCTTGCGGACATTAAAAAGTTACTAGCAACTAATGGTGACTGACGTTATGGCAACACCCCATCAGCCTAGCCCACTGCACAAACCTGAACACACACCCTCACTACCAGGACAGGGGGTGAGCATCAGTGTTGTAAAATCCTGTTTTTACATACAGACCGCACATCCCTAACCACTGCCTTGCAGAGAAGGAGGGGAGCGTCACAGGAAGAGGAGAGGAGAGGAGAGGAGCGGAGCGGAAAGGAGCACAGAGCGTCTGCGCGAGGAGGAGGTGGTGGTGAGTCTCACGCTGCGGAGAGGTTAACGAGAAGAAAGGCGGAGAGGAAGGAGCACACAGAGATTGAGTTTACAGCACGCCACGAAGCCCAAGGTAAAAAGACAAGGACACAAGAGGACTGAGGGAAGTACAGATGTCATGACATTTATTCAAGGCATGCTACAATTAAAGTTGGTTAGGAAAAAGTAAGCAGAGAATCTGGCTAATAATAATAATAATAATAATAATAATAATAGGCAATACAAAACAAAAGAAATGGTTTCTACAAAATACAGAAACTTCACTCAACCATGCACTGCAAAATTAGAAAATATGTTTCTTTAATAGTTCATCTTCTATTTGCATTTTATTACAAACTCAACATAAATGGAAACCACTTGTTTCTCTCCCCCCCTCTCCCGCAATGTCACAGAAACTGCTTTACAAATGAAAGCTGGTACTGGGTTATCAAAATACACAAGACAAATTGTGTTTTTCTGTTCATTGGTTCAAATATAAAAACCAGTTATTTTGTTCCCAAAACCCTTTTTGGCCAGGCTTAAAAAAAAAAGAAAAGAAAAAAAAAAGGGTGGGGGTGGGGGGCGTGGTACATATTTACAGCATTTGAATTTCCTGTTGGTGGGACATTCAAACAGACCAATAAATTGGGTGCTTAGAGGCGTGCCAAAGTGGAATAATGTGGAAAAATGTGTTATCAGTTAAGACACTGAGTGCTCTGAACCTCTGCTGCCGCACTCTGATTCTCCCTTTAATGAAAATCAAAAATTTTCAGCGTCTCCTGTACAACCTAGTGATGGTAAGGAAAAAGCATGAGAAATTATCCGTTTCACACCATTAAAAATGGGAAAATCTGAAGCTCTACGCAAGTTTTCTTAACTGAAAAGTGACTTAGATTTAATATACAGCTCATTTAAAATGTTACAAACTATTATTCCAATTTGTGAAATGTTCCTTTGGTTTGTGTGTATTTCTTTAACATACTTTTTCCTGAACAACTTCAAATAAAGCTATCTTTTAATTATATTATGCGACTTGATCTGAAAAAAAAACCTACCTTCATAATGCTTATTTAAACAATGTGCAGTTAAAACGTCGTTATTTACGTAAGATTTTCATAAACTCAAACTAGAGTTGTAATTTGAGTGGTTCCTTTCTGTTGGGAAACACCATACAGTACATGCCCATTTCATACTACTAAAGCACAGCATACAAAAGTAGGCATTTTGTGAACAAAAGGATGTGGCAGTTCTGCATCTCGCAAAGCTGAAAAGTTTGTTCAAAAGAAAGTTAAATTATAATAGAAAAGTGTGCGCGCTATGATCTTTGCGGACATTATTACAGTATTAACAGGGAAATTTATGGCTTATTTCGCTCGTTTTTATCAAGGGAAGCAGACACGAAAGCGTCGGACATTACCGGAAACTGGAATAACGAATGACTTTTGTCACTTTTGACTTGATGTGTCTGACGATGTCAACAGAACTACTTTCAAACGCACCATCAATTTCTACTGACTTGATAACAAGGTGGACATAATTTCCTTACGTGATTTATGGAAGGCACATAAACTTTGGTCCTGTATTATTTGTGACTTTTCAGTATAAAACTCGAAATAAAACATGAATCGTTGTGTGTTCTAGTCTACTGCGTAAGTAAACAAATTTCAAATCAGAATGTGTTAAATCGCGCTAGAACCGTTAAGTCCACGCATGACTAGTAACAATTGGTGGAGAGAGTGAGAGCCAAGGCAAAACAAAATGAAACAAAAAGTCTTGTATATGAAAGTCCAGAGGAATTTGAAGATATTAAGTGTACAGCTTCAGTGACACAGGTTAGGAGTCTGGCTTTTCTCCTTATAAAAAGAAACGCTAGCAAAGTGAAAGCAAGTAACTGAACAGTAGAGCCAATATATAGGTGCTTCATCAATGAGACCCACCATCCCACCATCTTCCTTATATTTCTGCATAAATAAATCATGGTTTTTCAGGATTCACCAGAGGAATGGGGCTGTGATCAAGGCTGGGCTCTCTTCAAACACCATAACATAACGCAGACTCAAAACTCACGTGCGGGAAAGCAGAATGACAGACGACAAACCTTAACCAGTTTCATACCCTCTCAAAATGAAACAGAAGAAAGATGTAAAAAAAAAAAAAAAAAACCTTCACACTACAGACCAAAAAAAAAAAAAACCTATAATGAATAAAATATCAGATACAGTAAATAAGACTACAACCCCAAAAAAGCACACAGATGGGAGATCTCAGACAGCTTCACCCAAAACAGCAAAAACAGGGGCATACCCGAAAATATAGGAGTGCGTGCTGTGGGCCTCTCGGGAAGGTAAGGAGAAATTGCCTATGGGGTGGTTTTGTCAAACCCTTTTCGGATTTTAGCAGCACATACAGAATATCTGAACAGTCTGGATGCCTTTGGTCAGTAACAGCCGTGAGTTCTGAATACATTCTCATGAAGGATTTCAGCCCAGTTTCTGTGATGGTGTCAGACAGAGCAGGGCCGATTGAACAGACAACCGTATCAGTCGTGACGCAGTGCTCAGCAGATGCACTGCTAATGTCTCAGAGGAGATGCTTGCCGTAAGTTTTTCGCTCTTTTTGAGCTGAAACTGCGGGGAAAGAATCCTTTAAGTAGGCAGGGAAGGTTTGTATTCCACTGCTACTCTATTCCACCAAATGCATTTTAAAAAACCACAACCGTTTGGGGAACCATAATCGGGGTAAGCAGTGATTGAAAATACAATCATATTTTTAATCATTTAATCAAAATTATGAAATGACCTTGTTAGTAGGCCTACTCTAAATGATGATACTGTTAGTAGCCTACCTGCAGTAGTAGGTCCTTTGAAATGAGCTCTTTACATTGTACTACTCTTTACATTGCACAGTAGCTTGCTGAATAAAGAAGTAATTAGTTCTTTGAATGATCCATTTTTATTTTAAATGACCAATAATATATTTGCTTCGCTGTTTTGTACTTGTTAATTTACGGGTCTCAGTACTTAGCATCGATGAGTCACTGGGCCTTGTGCTGAAAATATCATAATTTTAAGCAAAGAAGCATCTTTTAGCACTGGCTGCTCAAACCATTAGCCAAACAGCTTCCCACGGTTTCCCACAGCACGTGCCGACTCCAGTTCAACGGTCCCTGATGCGAATACATTGTAGCTATAAAAACACTTCAACAAATTAGAATGGGCTGAGCAGTTCGATGGAAAAGGGTGGACTTTTGGGGGGTTCAGATGAAGAAAAATTCACACAACGTGTACGTTTGAATTACGAATTGAATAAATAAGCTGGAAAAAAGAAGTACTCCATAGCCATCCAGTGAAGTTAGACAGAGGCATGTATTATATAAGTGCTTATAAAGCAATATGCATCTGTTCACACTGTGAATAATGGATAAAAGGGACTGTGTGTAAACATATCTTTTTTTGTTGCATAGTTCCAAAAGAACGTCATTTAAAATCACAAAAAAAAACAATGGATGAAAAGGGATCATTTGAAAAAATCTAATCAGTCACTTCAAAAGACAGAGGCCTATCTGAGGTACAGTGGCCTGAAACACATTTTTTAATGCTACTTTTATATTAATTCGGTGATGATAAAGAATAGAAAGCACCACATAAATGCAGCACATCGTGAGTCCATAAGCTTTCTTCTGGTTAGTTTCTGCAAATAACGATGCTTAAAATCTGTACGTCAGACCGGTATGCACCTTGAATATCTCAGTCACTTCGTCTCTGAATGAAAAGCTTCGAGTGGTGGAGTGCGTGTGTCAAGGAGCTTAACTGTGCCAAATGCAGACCGCTTTAGGCACAGGGCTGCAACTGGTTTCACACCCAAAATAAAATAAAATAAAATAAATCAATTTGTCATGCTGCACATCAATACGAGTTCACCGCATTCTCCGTCAGATGCTTAAGCTACCGTCGTTTCGACAGGGCGAAACTGAGCGTCGCGTGCCGCTCGGTACAATAAGGCAGTCCTTCAGTTTTCAACATTCATGCCGGCTGAAGACAACGAGCCCCGGTTGTTAAGGAAAAAGGATCTCTCCGTCTCCCCTCCGGTTTAACACGGGGGTGCAGAAGCCCACAGCACACACGGTACATTTTAGCTTACTATTAGTTTTTCTAAACTGTGCACTCAAAGCACCAAATATGAACTTACACTTCCAATTAAGACCATATAGCATCGAGACCCCACAAAAAATACACGTCTAAAAATAACTCCTACGAGACAAAAGAAGATAAAATAAATCAACCCTCTCACCAACCCCACAAAATAGTACATAAGATATCTTAGGTAAAATTTCTAAAACCTATTTGATTATGAGCACATAATAAGGCACGTAATAAGAAATTAAGTAAATACACAGTAAATATGATTTTTTTTCTCTCTCCATGATTTCTTGAATAATTATAGTGGTACAAAAACCCATGAGGTTTCAGGTTTTTTTTCTCATCCATAAAAAAGAACAAATTACCAAAAATAAGTAACTTTCTTTTTTTTCTCAAAAAATCTTGACAATCCTTAAGATATATAGACCTGAATAGTTTTGTTTTATTTAAGACTGTAAACTTTCAAAACAAACAAAATTTTTTTTTTTTGATTTCATTCAACAAGTGTCTGCCGTTGTATCGCTTCAGGTGAAGTTAGTTCAGAAGAAACGTCGCCCCTCGCCTTGCTGTTGTAAAAATCTTTTTCTTTTCTTTTTTTTCTCCTCCGGGAATCAAACTGGAAAAAAAGGTTAACTGAGCTTCGGAACGCCCGCCCTGTTTTATGCTACTTAGCAGGCCCACGCTCCCCCATCTCCTTGGAATGTTAAGGCGAAACCTGGCAACCCGGCACAGCCTTCTGCTTGGAGGAGGGAGGCATCATTCGGTCGTCCGCTGCACCTGACCCCCCCCTGCCGGCGTGAGTGGCACGGGCCACGCCTCCTGTCGGTTTCAGCTCCGCCTGCCCCTCACTCCTCAGCAGTTAGGTGCGCGTTAGATTTTTACCGTTTTTTTTTTTTTTTGGTTTGATCAGAGGTGCACCGTGTCGTCTGTGGCGAGGGGTAAGGCGGGGGAGAGGAGGCCGGGGGCGTCGTGCTCCGGACTTCACAAGCCACCGGACCTGAGCGACTGGAACAACGCAAGAAACGAGAGAGCGGCGAGGAGTGCGGAGCTGAAGAGGGAGAAGGGGCTGAAAGGAAAGGAAAGAAAAAAAACAGCAACAAAAAAAGGCATGCAGGAGACTCACTTGGTAAATTAATCAAATACAAGGGTGGAGGTGGGAAAAAAAAAAAAAAAAAAAAAAAAAACCTTTCCATCCATAAAACTTTTTTTGTTTGGGGGGGAGCACATATTTTTCACATTCATGACTCCACTCCGGGGGGAGGGGGCAAAAGCCGGGCTCTCTATAGACCAGCTCCAGGGACAGGGGAATTCCAGCCAGTTCACCACTCGCTTTGTCACGCAGGACAACCCCGCGCTCGACATACAGCGCCATCTGCTGTCCGGTGCGGATCTGATCTGATCGTGACGAAAGGAAAATGCGCAGACCTGGTGCGTTTGAGCTGGGAGAGGGGGCTTATCCAAAGGGGGGGCAGCTACATGTAGCGAGTCAGCTACACTCCATCAACCCCATGCAAATAATTTGCTTTCGTGTGAAGGTCTTGAACAGTCTCCCCTTCACAGAATGTTTTTTTTTCTTTTTTTAAATAAAAATGTGAAAAAGTGAAGGCTGGTTTTGTCTGGTGCAAATTGTATGTTGTACGGTAACAAAACCACATTTTCATCGAGACCCGAAACCAGGTCGTCATCACTCAGACTTTCTGCTACACGAAACAAAAAGGAGACGGCCCATTGGTCAGGGCAGAACAATAAGGAGACGGCCCATTGGTCAGGGCAGAACAGTAAGGAGACGGCCCATTGGTCAGGGCCGTGGCTACAGGGTTTTCCCTTGCGCAACGCCGTGATACGCTCCCGCCAACTCAAGTGACAAAACCCCTCCCTGGGCAGCGCACCCCACTCGACCCACAATTCCCTTTTCCGGGCAAGTGAGACGGGTTGCGTGCGGCACTTGGAGCACATGAAGCGGATATGGGGCGGGAGGAAGGGTTCACCCGATTCGGTTCAGTTGTAACGAGGCCTTGCGGCTCCTGGAGTCCCATTTTTGCGCACGCACGCACGCTTCTTCAGAACCAAAATGGCTGGTTTTTGCAGATGCAGCATTTGCTTACTTCCTGTGAACCGCTCCCAGACGTTCGGAGGCCGTGCCGTGCACCTCGCCCGGACCTCAGCAGGCATTCCCAGCCGCTCGTCCGGAGCCAAAGCCGGGGTTCGGATGCGCACCGGACCACGGGGAGTTTCCGGAGGAATTCCGCGAGTCCAAATTGCTCACCGTCAGAAGCGCTCCGTCAGGAACGCGTCAATGAGTCGAATCGCCGGAGCGTGTCAACATCCTCCCTTGTGCATCGGGGGAATGGTCTTTACAAAAACCTCAGTCTCTGTCTGAAGGCATTACAGTAGTCTTTTATTTAAATCAATCTCTTATTCTAACTAATCCAGTTTGCGATTATCCATAGTAAAATTCCTAGTGTAGTCTCTCTTGATCGTAATAGAAAAGGGTAAATTGAATGGATGGGGGTGGGGGGGGTGGGGGGGGTGGAGTCTGCAGGTGTGAGGAGTGGCTGCTAGATGGTGGACTTGGAGAAGGACACTCGCAGGTGGTGGTTCTCTCCCAGGTCGTGGTTGTGGAGGTCGATCAGAGCCTGAATGGCTTCCTCCACAGAGCCCAGCTGTATCAGTGCCATCTTGCGATCTTTCCTGCGAAAGGAAAGGAAATTAACCGAACGACAAACACACTGTGAACATCAGTAGGATTATGAATTATGAGTGTTTAAGGGGCAGGGCTTGGCTTGGGTGGCAGTGCAGTATAATGGCTAAGGAGTTGGTCTTGTAACCTAAAGGTCGCAGGTTTGATTCCCCGGTAGGACACTGTCGTTGTACCCTTGAGCAAGGTACTTAACCTGCATTTCTCCAGTATATATCCAGCTGTATAATTGGATACAATGTACGTCGCTCTGGATAAGAGAGTCTGCTAAATGCCTGTAATGACTGCTTTTACATCAGCATGGTCACAGCATGGTCACAGTATGTATGTATGTACAAATTATTCTGAATTCATTTCATATTTTCTTATTACAATGTTCTATTCTGCACTGCCCCAGTACATGTACCTGATAGTGCTGCATTAATGCACACAAATATCATTTTCATGCACAATTTCACTGGTTGTCTGAAAACCAATGAGCAAAACTAGTGAAAACACCAAATTGGCAATTACCTGGACAATAAGGTGAAAATGCAGACCAATTTTAATCACCCATATGTTCTTAAATGAAATGCCTCACAGAAAGCAGATGGAAAATTAAGAAGCTTCTGAACTTTCAGATGTCTTCTGAAAGTCAGATGGTTTTGTTCTTTGTTCAGTACATCCACCTAGTGGCTGTAAGAACACACTACATCTGATCGAGATTTTACATCTGATCTACACCCCTGCGTCTTGAATTTATACAATACAGCTGCCACTGGATTACTATCGGCACTGATATTACTGGAAACCAATTACATAATTAATGGCAATTATACAAATTGTAATTGCATTGGAAGATGCACATAAACCTTAAGGTCAGAAGGAGCAGGTGACTTACTGGAAAAATTTGAAGGCTTTAACTGTGTACCCAGTGCCAGAAAATAAGTCCTTTAGAATGTCATCAGTGATTGAAGGCCTGTGGAAATAACGAGAGGGTGGAAAAGAAATATTAATTAACTAAAACACTTAAAAACAACACAATAAATAACACTTCTACAATAACTTTCCTCTCTTTGCTTTAAGGAGGGTCTGTTTATTTCCCCAAAATTCAAGCAAACACTGCAAAAGCTACGCAGTACAAGAAAAGGGCTAATCCCTATACGTACTCAGTGGGGTGGCAATTACCCTCGGAAAGTTAAATTAGACCGAGCAAATCACACATTTATGCATTAAACAGCTCTTTAAATAAACCAGCTTTGTTATAAACATAGTAGCGAGAACACTTCCTTTAGGTAAGTTTGTGCACCGTGGACCAATCACAGCTCAGATAAATACTGACCCCTTTCTCTTGACTTTACCCAACAGGCTATATTTATTTCTTTATACTAAAATAGTACATTGAAAGCTACATTAAAGCCCAAACACAACTGCTCTTTAATGTTAGTTTAGTTTGAACCGCAATTAACCTTAAAAAAGCATTTCATTCATTTTGTAGGTCATATGTCCTTGTCGTAAATGCTTTGTTTTCCTTTATCTTATGAAAACTTACCATACATATTCCTAATGAGGCCTGCCTATTTCAGTTCTGATGGGAAGAACTAATTTCCCAGAATTCTTTAGAAATTTTGTAGTAAACAAAAAAATGGAACTTCAATTCCCAGAACTCTTAAAACCAGTGAGAAGCGTGAGGGAAAGGCCTTAGACGCAACTCCTCAAAGCAATTGGCGCTTGAACCACGTCCCGAGGAAGAGTGCGAAGGGCTGGACTGTGTCTGACGTTCAAGTGCAGGAGGAAGAGGAGATGCGAGCGGGAGCTTAGTTCACAGGTAGGGCTGGGAGGGGAAAGGGGCGGACTGGCGAGGGGAACGACGGATCGATTGGCAAGGCGCCGCGGCTGCCGCGCAATCGTCACCCCGACGAAATCCGCTCGGATCCTTGCGCCGCCAAGAAGTCGCCCGCATCCCTCCCCGGCAGCAGGGGGATGCGTTCTGGCAGGGATGCGGGGCGGTTCTGAGATGGGACGCCATGTTTGGGGCATGGCAGAGCGTAGCGGGGCCTGGGTCACGACCTGAGAAAACCTCTGCCTCCAGGCCCGAGCTCAGCACCCTGAGCTCAAAGCCACCAGAGAAAACGGCAGACTCGCAGAACGTTTTCCCAACGGATTTGGTGATGGCTAATCTGGGGGGCTACCAACGCCCTGTGCTCAGATTCTCCCTAATGTAATTAGCCATGCCATGGGGTGGTGGTCGAGGGGGGGGGCGGGGGGGATGGGCTGGGGGGTTGATGGAGGAGTCGAATGACACTGGGTTGATGGCAGATGCTGAACAGCATGGATGGGCTGTAAAAACCTGTCCAGTGGAGGCTGGCTGCCATGGGGCATGTGTCACGGTCACGGGCCCGTCTACCGGAGGACCCAGGCCAGGGTGCAAGGTGAGATGCAGAAGCACAGTGCGGACATTGCCAGAGGCTGTGGAGAAAAGAGGCAACCGGGCTTTGCACAGGAACAACTACGAAGCAAGGAGGGACGGGGAAGCTGGCTTTGACCGAAGCCAACGCAACAGGGCGGTCCCCTGACCGATTCCCAGAAAGGTGCTAACGGTGTTTAGAGCGTCGATTAACAGTGTTGAGCTTCCAAAGACGGGGGGGGGGGGGGGTTATTTGCACACTGTTCTTTGTTTTGCTTATTGTATAATTGTTTTTAGTAAGCACTAAAGATGCCATGCTAAGACAGCAATGTTTCATGAGTCCTATCAGGCTGCTGCAGCAACAGTACACCAGCTCTTACGTACATTCAGCGCACGCACAACAGCTCCTTGGAACGGTGAAGATGCCAGGAGTAAACTCTGAGACGCTGAAGCCTCCGCCGTTCATTCGACGGCTCTTGGAGGGGAGGGAGGGCGCGGAGGACACTCACGGGATGTTGGAGAGGTGCAGGGTGGCGGACGGGGGGAAGATGTTCTGGAAGTTCTTGGAGCCGGGCTTCTTGAAGCGATGCAGGGGGCTGCCGCTGAAGTCCTTGGTCAGGCCCTGGTCCTCCTGCCCTTCCCTGGGGAGCTGCACCGTCTGGTGCTTGGAGATGGTCACCCTTATCACCTTGCCATGGAGCCTCTGTCCGTTGAGGTGGCTCATCGCTGAGTGGGTCAAGCCAAGGGAGGAAAACAAAAAAAAGCACAAACTCAGGTTTGGGGCTGGCTGCTGTCAAATGGTCAGAAGCCCAGGGCTTCTAAGAAAGCTTAAAATGGACATAGCCAGTGATTGAGGACCAGACCTGAACCCATACTATTCCCTCTCAAATTTGAAGAAAAGTGCACCCTTACCCAGTTGTGCCTGTGTTGCATCTGCCATCTGTATTAAGGCGTTTTCCTTCTTGTTGAACAGAATTTTTACTCTGTGAACATCCCCATAGACCCCTGCAGAAAAACAGAGACGGAGAGAAAAGGTAATGGAGGATAAAGAGCGAGAGATGCAGAGAATGTGACAACGAGAGGGGAAAGAGCAAGAAAAAGAGAACGAGAGAAAGAGGGGGCGAGGCAGAGAACGAAAGGAGGAGGAATAAAGGGCTAAATGATAATTCATTTCCTCATTCCTCAAGGCCTGGTCTTGATCCTGGCTTAGTATCTGAGCGTGCAGAGAAAGCTGGTATCAGCCACATACACACAGGATGGACTGGGGGGGGGGGGGGGCGGGAGTGGGCGAATAACGCCCCCCCTCCCTTCTGCATCCCCAGGCACACATCTCTCACATTAACGCCCTCTTCACAGTCAGCCTGTGACAGCTCTGAGATCCCACAGACAATGGCAGTATAACAGACCGGCCCTTTACGAGGAGGATACGAACATTTCCACATTTACACAAACAGCACATTTTGAATTTGCGATCTCCAAACAGTCCGCACCTCGTTTGTTTGTTAACACCGACTACAATTATCTTGACCCATTTCAAAATAGATTTTTCATGCTTGTGAAGAAAGAAAAAAGAATCTTAGCAAGTTCATCTTACCAAACAGGATGAAGAGACCGTGGGGTGATATACTCTGTGGGAGGGAAGAAATAGGATCTTTTATTCAACAGTTTCATCGACTCCGGGAAAAGATGAGGGCGGATGATAATATGTAATATTTTATATAGAAATAACAGAGATTTTCTCAAATCCCTCGTTCTATATCAGTCACATACCAAGCCCAAATAAAATTAAGAAAATGCAAGAATATTTATAAAAAGGGGACAAACTGGATGACCAAAAAAATAAATGAATTGTTGACAATTAAGCACTCTTCTTAAAATTAGAATAAATGGTCCAGTGAACAATTACACTCACTGGCCACTTCATTAGGTACATCTATCTTGGACCAGGTAGGGCTCCCTTTCGCCTCCAGAACAGCCTTAAGTCTTTATGGCATTGACTGCGTGGGTATGGTCCGGCATTCAGTTGATCCTCAACTGGTATTAAGGGGCCTCGTGTGCCAAAAAAACATTCCCCACACTATTACACCACCACCGCAAATCTGCATCGGAGACACACGGCCGGAGGGATGTGTGACATTCAGATGGGTCCCACCACCCGAACGTCACAGCAGAAACCGAGATTCACCAGTCGACATTCTTCCAATCATCAATTGTCTAGTTATGGTGATCATGTGCCAGATATAGCCTCATCTTCCTGTTCTTAGCTGACAGGAGTGGAACCCGGCATGGTCTCCTGTGTGCTGTAGCCCACTCGCTTCAGAGATGCTCTTCTGTATATAACTGTTGTTAACAGCTATTTGAACATTTGTGGCCTTTCTGTGAGCTTGAACAAGTCAAACTATCCTCTTTTGACCTCCCTCATTAACAAGTTCTTTCACGCACAGAACTGCTGCTCACTGGATGCTTTTTGTTTATCGCACCATTCTTCATAAACTCCAGAGACTGTGGCGTGTGAAAATCCCAGCTATATCTGTGATGCTGCAACCACCATGTCTGGCACCAACCCATACCACAGTCAAAGTCGCTTATCTTGCCCATTCTCTTCGGTCAAACAAATAAACCTCTTTGCCATGTCTGCATTCTTTATATACTTTAGTTTCAGTTTTACGATTTGCCGTTTGAAGGACCAATTGAAGGTGTACCAAATGAAGTGGCCACTGAGTGTATACAAACAATGTTAAGCAAGTAACAAACGATGGAGCCTAGAGCCTAGCCCTATGCCCGCTTTAAGTGGTGAGTCATCTGGAGACAACAGAGGCGGGAGGTTTGGGTTGTGCAGGGGTACATTTCCAGACAGTATGGGTGGGTTTGTGGAGCGCAGTAGCAGGCCTAAAGCTGGGGGCAGGTTTGGGGTGTGTAGGGGTAAGTTTAGAAGTGCGGGACATGTTTGGAGTGCACAGGGTAAGTCTAGGTAGCCTTGGACATGTCTGGGGTGTTTAGGGGTAAGTCTAGAAAGTGCGGGACGTTTGGAGTGTGCAGGGGTAAGTTTAGGAAGTTTAGGAAGTGTGCAGAGGTACGTCTAGGAAGTGTGGGACATGTTTGGGGTGTACAGGGTCAAATTTAGGAAGCATGGGACAGGTGTGGAGAGTACAGGGGTAAATTTAAATAGTGCAGGACTTGCATCTGGGTTGAGGTTGGAGACTAGGAGCACAGAGTGCAGAGCGGTCGGTGCCATCCCGTGGATGGCCATCCTTCCTGTGGGGATGGTCAAGGGTCCGAGGGCGCCTGGCATGGACTGCATGGGCAGTCCTGAGGGAGGACAGGGAGGGGAGGGGGGGGGAGGGGGAAACGAAGAGGTTAAGACACGACCGATGAAGAGGGAAAAAATACAAAGATAATGCAAGGGGTTAAAGAAAAAGAATAAGATCATTTAAAGAGGATTGCCAGCATGAGACATTATAAACAGCAGTGTTCACTGCAATTCAGACCCAATCACAACAACTGCGCGATGTTAATATTCACATTTTCAAACCAATTGCACTTTGCTCGTTGAAAATGATTGGCTGACAGCTGGCTTGGTTCCCATAATTTCTAGACTCACTCGCTCCTCGTGTGTTACGTGCTACCTGAAGTGGACCCCATTTAAAATTGAAATGGAGGCTGATAATATTGAGCCCTACCTTGCCACTGGTAATTTGGCTCTGAAATAATATCGTGCAACATGACAGAATAAATAGGTAAGTGATTGATGCTGTTGTAGCCCAGTGCAGGGGCTATCATCATAATTATGCATGACATGATAACGGAATGTTGTTTAGGACCAGAAATTAATCATAATTTAAAGCATAACTCCAATAATTAGCCAGAGGGAAAATTTGACTATTTCTCATTTTCTGCATAATGAATTCTATTTGATCAAAATTTCTGAAAAATTGAGCTTACCATTGTATTTACCACACTGTATAGCATGTACTCACTTTTTAATATTATAGACTAAAGCAATTTTACAAGGCATCAGATATAAAAATATGTGACCTAATTTAAAACATTTAACCGATTCATCCAACTGCAACGTAAGAAGAAATCTGACACCTTAAAAGGATATCAAGCTTTTTGAGCACACACCCCACTAACAAAAACTCTTTCAAGAATAATGCTGCCCAAAAGGTGTATGTCAAAAGACACTTGTTCACGGACGGCTGAGATGTGAATGACACACACGCACTTCAGGGGAGTTTCAGGTTTCCTTTTGTACTGCCGTGTTGTCAAACCCAATCTCATTTTGCTACATTTGCTAAATTTTCCCCCAGACAACACACTTGGTTGCCCGTGTGGGATTCGGAATAAACTGCTAATTTCATTACTGTGACAGCAGTCTCCTAGGGTCCTCTCTGGGGGGGGGAAAAGGGGGAGGTGGGGTTATGAATCTTCGTCCAATGACAGGGCTCACACCCTACCTGCAGGTTGGGGGAAGCCAATGGCGGGAGCGAAGCCTGCAGCTCCGGGATAGGGGGAGGAGATGATGCCGGGGGCTCCTGGGAAGAACAATGGCACCCAATTAAAAACCGGCAAACCGACCAGATATTTACGCAGAGTGGAGACTCAGCGAGCCGTCACACGCGTGAACCCAGGGCCGGGCTACACGTTCAACTAATGTGAATCTGCAATGCACAGACTACGGGTCTCATTTTGTGTGGCCAGTTGAAAAGGATGTCATGCCTCGGTTGCATGAAGTCACATTTCTGCACATCTACTGTGGTTTACTCCAGTCCAGAGAGATCATCCTCATTCTGCATGGTAAATAAGCCCAAGTCATCCATGCTGTTCAACACAGGCAGAGCAAGTGTCTTTTTTGTAACAGAAAGGGTACCAAAATGGTCAGCTCACGTGTGGTCACACGTAATTAACCTGGGTATTAATTAAATATACACAGGATGGACATAGCATGGGTACAAAATCCTGACACCTGCTTGGGTTCACTGTTGGACATTTGCAGTGTGGACAGAATACATGATCTAAGCGTATCATTCCACAGTCCCAGTCAATCTCGGTTCCATTGTGGGAGTATGACCAACTTTAAACTGCAGACAGTCGTTCACTTTCACTGACGAAACAATTGCTTTGTTATTTCAGACTCTCAGACACTAGCGGTGTGTTTTGATGTACTGATAGACCAAGTATCAGTCAGTCTTTGTTTTTTTCTTTAGAACCCAATAACATTATATAACCAAAATCCCTTGGATTTGACCTTTCATTCACTTTTATTGACTAAAACAATCGCTTTATTATTTCAGTTTTTACAGGTGCATTTTTGATGTGCTTACAGGCCAACAGATGAAACGAATGATTATTTAGACTGACACAAGCAATACGTGCGCCACGGTCAGACACGAGCTGCATCCAAAGAGCAGCCGAGTCCACACATCAATCACTCCACCTCGCTGTCAACCAATCCCCTTCTCCCTTTTCTTACCTAACAAATGTCGTGTGATCACGCATTCGGACGGCTCCCCTATTATAACGTCAGCGCAGTGATCTTTCCAGTCCGGGCAGTGCGTCGGTACCGCCGCACGAGAACGTCTTTTTTTACCGCCCCGTTCTCCGCCGGTCAAACCGGCTCCATCTCAGCGTCGCGCGCGGAAAATCTGTCAGCGAGCCCGCGGCCGGCTCCCGGCGTGAATTCATCAGCGGTTGATTTACGAGGCGACGCAAGAGAGAGAGAGAGAGGGGGGGGGGAGGAGGCCTCGCGTCGTTTGCGCAAAAGCTTCGCCTGCCACCCCTCTCCGCCGCCGCCGCGGAGCTTATCGCCATCTGCAGCGATCCCGCCCCCAAACAGCCCACCTGATTTACGGGGGGCCTGGGACAACAAGATGAGCGGCTGTTTGCCCGGGCCCTCCGTCTATATCGCCCCCGCCCCCCCTCCCCCCTCCCCTCCCCTGTGATGGATGCAACATTTCTCACAGGCCTCTGTTGTCCAGCCAATTCAGAACTCCCCCCCCCCCCCCCATTCGCGATAAGGACCTTTCTCTCCCTTTTGTTTGCGCGCGTGTGTGCTGGAAGCAGATAGCGACCGCGTCCAAAACACAGACGGGATTAGCATCAGTCGACGGGAGGATAAATAAGATGGCACAATAAGACGTCTGAAGCCCCGCGCTGCCTGTCACAGGCTTGACATTTATTAAGAAATACGGGGGAGGAAAAAAAAAAAAAAACTAATTTCAGGTGAAAATATTTTACTAGAAAAGGCGTCTATTTTTCAAAGTGCAGACGATTTCGATTTCAAAAAGTGTTCAGTTTATCTATAGAAATGAAACGCTTGTACTAAAAAGATACAACCAGTACAAGGCCCTGGTTCATTCAGCCAGTACGAGGCCCTGGTTTATTCAGCCAGTACGAGGCCCTGGTTTATTCAGCCAGTATGAGGCCCTGGTTTATTCAGCCAGTATGGGGCCCTGGTTTATTCAGCCAGTATGAGGCCCTGGTTTATTCAGCCAGTATGAGGCCCTGGTTTATTCAGCCAGTATGAGGCCCTGGTTTATTCAGCCAGTATGGGGCCCTGGTTTATTCAGCCAGTAGGAGGCCCTGGTTCATTCAGCCAGTATGAGGCCCTGGTTTATTCAGCCAGTATGAGGCCCTGGTTTATTCAGCCAGTATGAGGCCCTGGTTTATTCAGCCAGTATGGGGCCCTGGTTTATTCAGCCAGTATGAGGCCCTGGTTTATTCAGCCAGTTTGAGGCCCTGGTTTATTCAGCCAGTAGGAGGCCCTGGTTTATTCAGCCAGTAGGAGGCCCTGGTTTATTCCGAGCGGCGGAATGCCTTACCGAAGGCGGCGGTCATGCCGGGGTCCAGGGTGGCCTGCCCGTCGCCCGAGGGGAGGTCCAGGCGCGTGAAGTCGCGGCTCTTGTCGTTGTTGTACTTCACGTTCAGGCTGGTCAGTTTGGAGAACTCCACGCGCAGGGTGCAGCAAGCGTTGTAGATGTTTTGGCCGTCCAAAGTCTGGGCGAGAAAGTGCCAGGGAGACAGTGTCACAAGTACGCTTCGAAAGATCGATTGGCGATTAAATCCAACCCAATCCACTTAAATTAGACAACTAAAGCTCGGATTCAAAACTTGCTGGCTGTTCTCATCACTTCAGTATGCCAAAGGACAGAAGGAAAACTACTACGGTTACATTACAGATGACAGAAGGTCCTTATTCAGTTTACTACATTACAGATGTCAGACAGAACCACATAATCTGCTGTGATCACAACAAACAGCAATATCCTTGTCACCCTGCCATCCAGCTACTGAACACAGGCAGAACAATTATTTTTAGAAGTAAGGGGGAGGGTACAAACCCTGTTAAGCCAATTACAAGTAGCACATAACATAATGGATATGGGTACAAAAAGCCGACACCTGCTTGGTTCACTGTAGGACATTTGCTGTATCAACAGTCCCAGGTGACCTCTGTTTAACAGTGGGGGTATGACCAACTTTCATTGTCATTCACTTTCATTGAATAAACAATTACTTTATCATTTCAGACTTTAGAACTCAATAACACTGAATAATCAAAACCCCTTACAGCTGACCTCTCATTTAAAAGTAAAATATACTCGTATAGCTTCATTATTTACAAACTAGACTGCAATGACGGACACCATTACGGAAGTCAGCGTTTCGTTAAGCGTCTCTGGAGTATGCAATTATCCCGCAGCGAAGGTTTTTCTTCCCGTCCGCGACTCATTACCGCGACAACGCCGCGTTCAGACGGACAAAATGGTACAGAATAATAACGGCGTATGGGCTCGGCTACGTCGCTGCGAAGCATAAAAAGTGCTCTCCTCGTGCTGATGGAATTTGTCCCCTGATGTATTGTGACAGGGCAAGGGGCCCATTAGAGGTGGAACGGTGCCGCAGGAGGAGCGGGGGTGGTGGGGGTTGACAAGGCATCCCTTAAGGGGGCTGTTTGTTAAATAAACCCTGATGACAAACATTTGTCAGCCGGGTCCTTTCACCGTGGCAACCGGCGCACGGGGCCGGGCCGTGGACCCATATTTCTCCCGCCGAGCTGAAGGGCGATACTGCGGGGGCGCATTTCTCTTTTCAGAAGGGGGGGGGGCGGGGATTTAGATTGTTTCTTTTCCCCTCGTCAATTAGATATGGGCTACTGCCGTGTTTTGTAAAATAATGAGGGCAATTTGCATTTGTTTTGTCTTTTGAGTACAGACATAAACACACACACACACAAACACACAGGCACACACACACACACACAAACACACACACTGTACCAAAGGATTCAGCCAGAGGTGCTCGCAAACAACATGCCCCCCCCTCCCCCCAACCCCCACTGCAACGCTACAAATATTTTCATTGTGCGGGGTAGCAATGCAACATGGCAGGAGCACAATGCACGACGCCCGTGGACCAAAGGAGCAATTACTCCCTCTTTTGTTCCATTGACGCTCATTAGATATCCACCGCAGTGACAAATTAATCACTATGGGGGCCAGAGACGCGTGCGGTGTGCGGAGAGGGCCGGCGTTCACAGAGAGCGGCGAAAACGAGAGCGTCGTCTGCCGCTTCACTGGACGGCCGCGCTCGGGGGAAGACGCAAAGGAAAACGCACCGCTGGTATTTTAGCGGGGCTCGGAAGGGCACGGGTGTCACCTGGAATAAACCTGAAAAGAAGAGGGCGGCCGCGATTTGCCCTGACAGTCCAGCTGAGGGACCGGCGGTGAAATTAATGCAAGGTGATTCCCAGGACATCTAACCAACGCAGCTATCCCCAGAAACCTAAACCACCACCCAATCACGAGGCAGCGCAAACAAAGGTGGAAGGTTATTTTAGAGCCCGATTTATATCAACGTCATATTTTCACAGCGCTTATGGACATGTAACCTCTGACACTACCGACCTAATCAGTCGCCACAAAATCAAGAAAAAAAGTCTTTACGTACCACTTTGGCATGGTGAGCATTCATAGGATCAGCATACTGTAACAAGGCCTGGAACTGGTTATTCTTGGTAAAAGTGATAATCTTCAGCACCGTCCCGAACTTGGAGAAGATCTGTGGAAGATGATAAATACATAGCTTAGCATGAGGCGCAACGTTCTTGGAACAACTACTGGGAGCGAACGATCCCCCGGCCAGCAGTGTTTCCCAGTAGAAAACGGAGCTCAACACTGTAAACGTCGTGTTTAGCTGGGTGTTCAGAGACGGTAGGCTGGAATGTCATCGCACCCTGAGAAGGGGGGGAAACGGGCGGGGGCTGACCTGGTGTAGCACCTCCAGGGAGACGGGGTAGAAGAGGTTCTCCACGATGATGCGCAGCACCGGGCTCTGCCCCGGCATCAGCCCGCCGTCGCCGGCGGACGCGGACCCAGACAGGGTCATGTTCCCAGAATGCATCGCGTTCACCGCCTGCAGCGCCGCCTGAGCTCTCTGCGAGACGCACACATTTCTCTGCGTTACTTACGGCACGTTTATCTGAAGTCGATGCACGCGGTTCATGCCGCGGACACTCTGCTAGAGCGATGTACTGCTGTCAAGTGTACACCGGTGCTTTCATTAAACATGCACAGAGGTTTTACAAGTGAACAATGAACAGTAAGATCAAATTTATTGTTCAATCAAGTCTTTGAACAATAAAATCTCAATATCTTCGAACAATAAAATTTCAATTTTGAATTACCTCCCACAAAAAACATTCGGCCATGGATGCAATCAGGAGTTTTAGTCACATTGCCCCAAACGTGCCCACTGACACGTCGCTGCCAGTCTAAATCCAGCAGGAAGGGTCTTTCTCCACCATTTAGCTGTTGACCATCTACTGTTACTCTCCCGGTCTGCTTCAAGCAAGGAAGGAGGCCGCAAGAGCAGACATGATTGGTCGAGCCACAAGCGGAGGCTATCTCAGATCGAGACCTTTAGCGGATCTACACTTCCCGCCCGTCCATCATCTTCACTTCGTCCCGGGCGCACTAGAGTGCCGGCATAAAG
Source organism: Anguilla rostrata (assembly GCF_018555375.3). Classification (NCBI taxonomy): domain Eukaryota; kingdom Metazoa; phylum Chordata; class Actinopteri; order Anguilliformes; family Anguillidae; genus Anguilla; species Anguilla rostrata. The sequence goes on along the minus strand of NC_057946.1, from coordinate 27,488,616 downwards.
CAGGCGGGTCAACAGCCTCCATTTCAAAGACGGATGCCCCGGCCCGGGGTTCGCGGGACGAGCCCACGGCCAACGAAGGGGGAGACCACACGGGAGCCTCGTTAACGGCGAGCCGCGGGTGCCCGTTTCCCCGGCGACCTCCCCGCCAAAAACAGGCGCAGTTCACTCACCCCCTGGTTGGGCAGATTATCGGTCTTGAGCTCTCGGTGGTTGGAGTACTGGATGAAGACGGGCTGATTGCGGAGGTGGGGGGTGGCGGTGGTGTAGTAGTTGACCATCGTGATCGCCGCTTCCTCGGAAGCCATTTCGATAAAAGCCTTGAGCGGAACGACAGACGGGAAAGCAGTCAAACGCGTGCACTGTACTTTCTAACGCCAGTTTCAGTACTGTAACATGCGTGTTCAAAACATTCAAAGCTTTTTATTTACAGCAACGGAGTGACTCATTTAATGAAATCCTTCAAAAATATTTAATATATGCAACCGTACAGTATGCCATTCAGTACAAACCCAGATGTGTCAGATAATTCTATTAAATTTGAACGATTGTACTGCAAATCTTTTTCAGGAAAAAGCAAAAAAAGAAAAAAAACAGCTGATATTTTTGGGAAGAATGGGACTGGTTATCTACTTCTGACTCTGCTTGGGGTAAATGAATGGTGACCTCTCAAAGCGACTTGTTTACGCTATTCCGGCAAGCTTTCAAAAGCACGGTTTTTGTCAGTTAGTTTTCAAATATGGCAATGTGATAAAAAAGACACCAAGGAGAGAGAAAAGGCTGAATCCCGTTTGAAGTTCGGCTAACTTTTATATACCGCGCAGGGAAACGTATGTATCAAAGCATCGGATCATTCATCGCTCTTTCTTTCATGTTTAAATGTGTCGCTTCAATTTAAATATGAAAGAGCCCCTTGCATCCATCTTATCTTGCCTCTTACCGAAGGGAACAAACGCACACTCCAGCACCGTGTTCCCATGCATTTCAAACAAAGGGACGGACTACAAATGTGTGTTCAGCACAGTATCGGTCCCTTGTACAGCGAACTAAACGGACGTCTTGCGCGTTGAGCATCACGACTCAATCGGCACTATTTCCCACAAAATGGAGGGAAACATGAGGGTCGAAATTAAAAGCAACAACAGTTGCCTGTGATGAATGAGTTCATTTTAAACGATTTGGCGAAGTAAGCATTCACGGATAGAGGATCAATGGGAGTGGTGGGTGTACTGGGTTTGGTGAAAGATAATGAAGTGTTTTGTCTGAAAGCACAGTGTTGCGTCTTGGCAAATGAACAAACGAAAGGTGTCTGAAAAATAGAAAATGGGTTTCTTACAGAAATGGGAATCAAAATAAAAGAGATTTCCATTACCTTACATCTACAGTAAGGCTCAGTGGTTCACCTAGTTCATAATGATACTGCAACTGAACATGCAAGAGGCCACAAGACACATCTAATTTATGTAACACAGCCCTGTTCCTGGGTGCTGAGTCCTGAGAAGTGCTGTACGAAACAAATTAAACTGTGTTTAGAGCACAGCAGCTGCTTTATGCAGTGGACCCTTCTACCTGGAGATTCTTCTAAGAAGCCCATTCCGAGGTTCTGTGTATAACCTGCAGTTTTTTCAGAATCAATTCGGGTATTTTATTTTCATAGTATTTTACCACAGGAGAGATCAGCGGTGAAGCTGATTTTAGCCAAATGAGGCACACCAAATACTTGGTCAATCATCAGCTTTATTCAACCATCTTTACTTTGTATTCTTTTACATTATTGGTTGTCGTTCATGTGATGATTTTTAAAGTATTTTATTCCCCATAAGACCTGGACGATAGGCATCACTTCAGACAAGAACCATAGCTGGACGCACAAGTCAGAAACACCCTAGCTGTCCTTCTTTTTAAAAAATAATCATTTGTTGAAATGAAACAGAACAAAACAAAACGTGGATGTAAAACAGTCACAGCGCTTTCTGCCTGCCTCGCCAGGCCCGATGTTCAGACCCACCATTAAGATTTAAGGATCAGCATCAGACCCCACGGGGTCTACGAAAAAACGGAAGGGGAGACGTACTTGGTTTTTCCCTTTGAGCATTAACAGGTTGCTGACTTTGCCGAAGGGGACCGCTAGAGAGACGACCTCGGCCTCGGAGACCTCGAAGGGAATCTTGCGGACGTGCAGGACGCGGGAGGGGCCACAGGGAGATCGGTCTCCTTTAAACTTCGTGCTGTCGTTGCCATTAGCTGCGGGGAAGAAAGAGTCGGCGTTAGCACGTTAGCAATGTACCGCGGGTTACATTTTCACTGTCTCCACGGTCATATTCAAGCCCTGACATCATTATTTTTCCGTTTTTAGGGTCGGGCGCTCAGATCTGGACAGCTGCGACGGAGGACAAGCGCGACTGAAGGATTGATGCAATTGGGGGGGGGTGCCGTGCGGCTCATCCTGTTAAGGCACAGTTATAGAGCAAAATGGGCGCCGTGGTCAGGTCTCGAATCCGGACCGTGCCTGCAGGGTTTCAGTTGGCTGTGATGACAGAGTCACACTGCCCACCAATGACGCATGGCTGCGTGTTAAACTACATGTGAAGCGTCTATCCTCCGTCCGTCCTACGACTGGCTTCTGTGCAAGACTGCCTGATCAGAAGCGGTGGCTGACCTGTGCTTCATTACGACTTCCACAACTTTTACATAGCATTTACATTGCATCCATTTATACAGCTGGATATATACTGACACAATGCAGGTTAAGTACCTTGCTCAACAGCAGTATCCTACCCAGGAATCGAACCTTTAACCTTTAGGTTACAAGACCAGTTCCTTACTCATTATACTACACTGCCACCCACAGGAGCTTCAGAGGACACGTACATGCTTATCTTCGCTTTCCCAAATCAGTACTAGAGATCGTAGCAATGAGCTCTGATAAACACAATCGGGAATTTCAAATTGGGGAGAAAAAGAATTAAAAAAAGAGAATAAAACTATAATTATGGAAAGGAAACTGATAAATAACCACCAAAAATATCCTGTGGGCAGTCTCACCCTTGACTAACGGGGGGGGCACGATGAAGCATTCCAGTGGGGCACTTGACTGGCCGGCCCACCGAAAGCTACACCCAGTGGGCCACAAACTGCTGAACCTCACAAGCAAAAAAAAAACTAAACAAAAGCTTCTTATAGGATTATGAGGATTACGAAGCCCGGCATACCGCAAACGGTGCCCATTGTGGGCAATTTGGCACTCGGGCTTCAAGGGAAGAACCGAGGGATAACACAACCAGAGCTCAGGAATGGCAGACATTTAGAAACTTAACAGACAGACAGCGAGGAAAGTATCTCTATCCCCCCCTCCCCCCTCCCCATTAGTCTTTCTCAAACCCTGCAGTCACAAATGTCCAATTAAAGACTCTCATTTCAGCTGGTGTCTTACATTTTTCCTCTCTTCTCTGGAGCGCATTATACACAGTAGATTGAGCGCTGATAAGCAGGGGACACATGAACTAATGCACCACTTCCACACTGCTAAGACAACTCTGTCATTTTTCAGAAGAGGAAAAAAATATCATTTTTCGAGGGCTGATCATTAGAAAAGAACCTATTCCTTTTAAAAAAAGAGAAATGCTACTCCTTGTCTAGCTACTCCTCACAACATAAACCTCATACATGGCATGGATTATACTTCATATTAATTGTGGTTATGCAGAATTATTTTTCAAATATCCAACCAACCATTTAATAAACCATTTCATATAAATTTCTTGCAATAAGCTAGACAAAGGCAATATATTTAACCTGATTAAAATGATTGAAAGTGTGCATATCTGAGATTATCCATTCACGACAGGCATCGGTTAATATTATTACCACACTCACCTATTCACACTCAGCACTTAAATTAATGAAATCTTTCGTTCGTTCGCTGGGTGGTCTTCAGAGAAATGACGGCAACCATGCAGTCACTCGCTCATCATCATCGCCTCTGTCTCTCCAGTGGTATTTTTAAAAATCATAAATGCGTACCGGGAGAGAGGGCGAGAATGGTTTGACTGTTTATCATTTCCGCGTAAAAAACGGCACTGCTATCCTGAGAAATAACAAACAAACAAAACATTCTCTCTCTCTTGGTAAATGAAACCGATAAGATAATTTACGCTTGTAAAAAAAATAAAAACACCGGAGAGACTTCTGGGGTGAATGAGTGACAGTTATACCAGAGGAGCGCTCGTGTGGTTACACAAATCCCATTTTGATTTTATAAGTCCCTCCAGGAAAACAATCAGGTAAACTTCCTGTAATTCAGAACTGAAATGCGTGAAGGCTCATTGTTTTAATGCAGATCCTCCCAGACTATTCTGTAACTCCTCCACTAGACCAGCCTTTAAGGTTCCTGTTTATTACAAAACTAGATAATAAACTTAAATTCATAACAAGGAGGAAATAAAATTAAAAAAAAAAACAGATGTCCAAGCTGATGTTTCCTTTTTTTAGTCTAAAACCACGCTCACAAGTCTGTAAGTTTACTAAAAATACTATAAACCATCATGGGCATCTTTGGAGAGTCAGACGTCATATCACTGGTGTTATAGAACATAAATTAAAATTTTTAATGATGACTTTAAAAGCTCTATGTGGTTTAGCCCCTGACTACACAGTCAAACTTGTAGTACCCTACAAGCCGCAGAAGCAGCTCAGATCAGCTGACCAGTGTCTGATCAATCTCCCATCAGCAAATTTAAAAACAAAAGGAGATTGAGCTTTCGGGGAAGGGGCTCTTGCACTATGGACCGGTTTACTTGAGGTCATCAGACACAAACCAACGCTAGCGAAGCTTAAATCTCCTTCAGAGACACATTACTTCAGACTTGTTTTGAATTCATTGCACTCAGTTATCTTTTATTGTTTCATTTTAAAATATTGTCTTTAGCACTGCATATTTTACCATAGATTTATTGTCACTTTTATCCCTTTGCAATGTCTTTATTTGTATCCTTCCACTATATTTTTAACTGCATTTGCAGCTTTTGTGTTCTTGGAACGCACTTTAAATCCATGGTATGAAAACCACTGTATAAATAAAGGCATGATTATTTTTATCAATATTATTATTATTAACTATAGGAGTGTAAAGCCGGCTTCTTCCCCCATCAATCGAGGGGATGGAAAGATCTTCTCTGAGAATAATATAAGTGCTTCCCGAATTGATTCAAGAGTTAATCCTTTGAGCCCAGATGAAGAAGGATAACACAGAAGAAACTGCTTCTGTCAGCAGGAGGCCAAACTATAACAAGGCATGAAACCTTTCACAGAGTATTCCTCTATTCACCGCTAGGGTGGCTTTTTGCATTAGCACCCATTTATAAATTGCTAATCAGAACGGACCTGTAGATGGTGCAGCTTCCTATATTCCTCCACCTATATTTCTGTGGCTTAGATAATCTCGTCCATCCGGTTCACCTTTAGCGATAGCATTCTCTTTCTTTTCGTCAAATGTTTTAAATGTTCTTCGGTAGGATTTAGTAAAATCGGTTTAATCATCACAAAGACAGAATTTTAACTTGAAAGCGATCAGTTGAGGCTGACTGGTTCAGACTGGTTAAGTAGGTCAGATGATTATGATCAGGCTACTTTTCAGTGCATGGCATTTTCACTTATTTTGCAGCATCAGTGGCACAGCAATGTCTCTGCTCTGTATATGCTGTGTCATCACCTTGGGCCATCGTACTGGCCATGATCTGAGCCGATGTTCATAAGTTTGAGCTTAAAAGTTGTTATTGCCTATGCTGACACAACTCCAATATCATAGTGCAACCCGAAGGCACATTGGGTTAAAGCTGCTGAATAAATAATAGATAGTGGTGTGACAGAACTGTCACAGACTTGGAAGTGTTGATGAAATGTGTGGAAATTGATGGCCCACTATGAGAAAGCAACCTGACCATGGATAGCAATCTATATGAAGCAATGAGAAAGTGTTTATATACACTACATGGCCAAAAGTATGTGGACATACAATACATACACCTGACATACAAGTCTCCAAGATCCATCAGGCTACATGCACAAAGTCACTGTGATCCATGGATTTTGTTTTCAGTATTGAGTTATTCAGGTGTTTCATACAGGTGGTCAGTCACACATTACCAATGAACAGAGATGGTTCAAAATTTATGTCGTATTGTAATTTTAAGACACCATCTAAATTCTTAGCCACCTGATAAATCTTACAAACAGGATGATGGCAGTCTGACATTAGTAATCTTTTCTTGTAAAATAAGTATGTCAAACTGATGAATGTAGCCACTTAATGTTTAACAGATTATTAATTTGACTGACTGATAACTTGAATAGTAATTATTAGTTTCTCATGTACTCACCGTATTAAAGCGTGTGCACGGTTGATAACAAAATGAATGCAGTTTGGGAGGGAGGCAATTAAAAAGCACCACCTGGTGGTTTGTATGGGACAGGCAGTCAACCTAAGCCAATAAAACAATGCACTGTAGACACTGTGCAATATAACTAACCAAACCAACTGACAGCAATTACAACTCCCTGCTGTAAATTTTTCACCAGTTGGAAATACTTGGCATCGTTTAATTTATGGGGGAGCAAAAAAAAAAAACTACTTTCTGGTGCATATCCAATTCAGTTTAGGGAATAAAGGAAACATGCCTTCCTCTATATATCAGGCCACTGTGAAATAGAAGGGAATGATTGGCTAATTTTCCAATGACCTCGCATTTCCATGGCGACATGCACATGACCTCCCCACAGCATCTGGCTGCAGGAAAGCAATTCATCTCATTGTACAGCTAACAGAATCTTGGTGTATGTCTAATAGGATTAAGGAGTCCATCTCGTACGATTATGTATGCCAGGGGGCTTCAACAAACCAAAAAAATTACCAACAAACCTTCAAACTAGGAGCCACAGCCTACATCTGGTATACTCTATAATAAGAGTTTTGTAAATTGCCATCCAGTAGAGTCACGTCATAGCATCACCACAGCTAAACTGTAATGACTAAAATGCAATTATTTGTACATCCAAATAAACATCTGCCCCTTGGACCCACAATAGGTGCCTTCAAAGCCATCCTTTAAGAGACTGCAGCCCTCGACTTGTTGCTTTCTATTCCACAAAATTAGCATTGCCTCACTTTAATGATATAAGGAGGAAAAACAAAAAAACAACTTTAATGCGGTTGTTTAATGGTCATGCGGTTAATGGTCCCAGTGACTTTCGTTTCCAACCGCTTGAAGAGGGAATGTGCGCCATTAGCTGCGGCCGAGGCCTTTTGAAAGATGCCGTTGGTCATGCCAAGGCGGCAAATGTGAGGTGGGAAATGGCAGTTGACCAGTTTGCGATGCGCAACTTTATTAGGATCGCCAAGTTTATTCTGTGAGCAATGTCAGCAGTGCAGGTCTGGATTCTCTTAAAGTCACAGTGCAAAGTAAACTGGAGCAAAGCACAAATAAATTAATTAATTAATTAAAGCAACCGCACTGTATTTTCAGTCTTGTGGTTATCGTTCCTCTGCCGGGCTGGTTTAAAAAAGTAATTCCCCTTCGGGATAAATAAAAGTCCATCAGGCTGTCCATCCATATCCAGCCTTGTATCACACAGGTGCCACGTTAGCTACCGCTTTGTCCTTAAAAGCTTTCTGGACATGATTCAACAAAAAAAAAAAAAAAATGTTTTTCTGGCAAGTGACTCATACTAAACTAAGCGAGCAGCAATGTTTTGAACAATGTTTCTCAGCCAAACGGCAATATTGCTCTAATCGAAAATTATATGTTTTAATTACTTGATTATAAGTCACAAACATTGATGTCAAGTTGTTACAGCAAAATTAGCACCATTTGTGCCATTCAGGACTGGAATGGAAGAGACAATGGAAAACACTTAGGGGTTCGGCACAAGGGAAAATCTCTGTTTTCTTATCATCTCTGCATTGTATGATCATTTCGGCCTTTATTATATGAAGATTGGTGCTAAAAGGACATAAAGAAAATTTTCACTGGTATTGAAATATATATATACACCATGGCGCATGGCGCGTGGCACCATTTTAACTATCCCCATTGAAGGTAAATGATCCAGTGCAACGCTTCTCCATGTGATGCAAGATCTCGGGCGGACACCTGCCAGAGGTGTTGCTAGGTCACCCTGGAATGCGAAGAATGCCGTACACAGCACAGCTCATTTTAATCACCCCTCCTGTCAACAAATCTGATTTCTGGCATTCTTTAGATTTCTCCCAGTGCGAAGCACGGCCTCTCCTTCTTCCCTAAACATACACACACACACACACACACACCCGTCCGCACGGCCCCTCCTTCTTCCCCACATACGCACACACACACACACACCCCTCCGCGTTTCCCTCCCTTTCAGCCAGACATCTGTCCGATCTGCTTTAACTTCCTTCCAGAGCGGTCGTTCCCCACTCTTTTCTTTTCATTTTTTTTCAGGGGGTACTGTCGTCACCAACGCCCCGAGGAGAAGCCGCATTTGCAGGACAGGAATTTCTTTGTACGGGCGGCAGACGCAGCGGGAGCACGCCTGAAAGGCACCCGGTACCAAAGGTCATGTGACCGCTCCTTCTCAACAATGCGGTACACCTGCAGCGCCACACAATCTCGCTCTTTTTAGAACGCTGCACCAAAAGGTGCTTTAAAAATAATTTTTCTTTTAAATGGTGGACTCTATACAATGGCCACTTCAGGGCCTGTCCACATAGTCAAAAAGTTGATCACCTCACTGTACAATTTGCCTAGAAACTGGGGCGCCCTTCTTAGACCGGGCCAAAGTCTCCCCTGTGACCAAGAAATCAATACCAGCCTGCCATTTCAGAGGACCAAATGTCAAAAAAGGCCTGAGTTCAGGTCCTCAAAAAGGAACACCAACAGAGAACCAGATCACCAACTGATGGGAAGGTTTCTTAAAAAGGTTTTTATTTTTTTATACATAACACTTGCTGCTATCAAACACCTTACATTTATTTGCATTATAATAAAGGAAATTTTAATTCAAAGTAAACCAGGTTTAAAAAAAAAGACTAAAACTCCACTTTGACCGTGGATATGAATGGTGTGGTTTCTGAGAGTCTCTGGACTTTGTCTCAAGGACAGTCTTGTAATGAGTGCCTCAGCCCACCGCATTGTAAATAGGGGCACATATTGACCGTAACTGTAACGCCGGGCACCCACCGCACGCGTCGCGTAAGCGTCGCGTAAACAGCAGGGCGAAGCAGCACGACGCGACGCGTAGGGTGTCTCCACTGGTTCCGTTTGTGTCGCGCAAAGGCTGCGTAAAGCTATATTCCCAGTACCCTCTCGAGTCTGCAGGGGCTTACACGTATTTCAGTTGTTCAGGACTTTTGATTATGGGTTAAGTGAAACTTGGTGAGAGACCTTTTCATTCTGTAATTGGTAATTTCGTACCTCGTAAGTACTGAGAAAGCAAACGCTTTCAAGAATTACCATAAACTTAAATGCACGCCTGCATAAAATCAATCTCAAACTGCATTAATTTATTTGCTTGAACAAGCGTGCAATTTCACGAAGAATATGTAATGATCATAATAATAATAAATAATCCGTAATCAACCATTGGGAATTCCGTGGTCCTGTCATTCACGTCAAAACATTTATGGGATCATATTTAGTACAATCAGCTAATCACGGCGAACGAAGACATCGGAGAAGTCAAAGGCTGGCGATGTGACGTAAAAACTACCTTCCAACACTCGAGCTAACAACCGCGCCGTGCATTAATTCTACGTCATTCAATAGGCTAGCTTTCTGTGGTGATTTTCAAATTTACCCCCCCTCCGCAAAAAACAGATCGAAACTAAGTTGTTTTCCAGGTTCAGTTTTTATGTTTTTTTTTTTTTGCAGACAATACAAAAACAAAGGCTTGATTTTTTAGCTGCTTATAAATATCTGGAGTAATATGGACACATCTCAGTAATAAAGGAAATTATAAATCAGAGCAGTATACCAGCATTTTAGAGGATTCTGTGTATAAACAGGCCACGTGACGCGTGACAAGCCGAAAATAGAACCGAGCGAAACTACGCTTCATTCTTGTGTCGCGAGCTCGCAGTGGTACGCACGCGTTCGATCTGGTGGACGACGTCGCCATGCGTGTAATAACAGTACTTCATACGCTCAGTTACCGCGTAATACGCGCTAGGCGGCGGCCGATAGCGTGCGTGGTGCCCGCTTTAGTGATGACGCGTACAATGCGGGCTCACAACTTCAGCGTACACATAGGTGACTGTAAATCTAAGCAACATCGTTTCTATATTTTGAGCACAATACAGGTCTGAAAATAGAATGTGAATCTTCAGTATTAAACAAAACTGGATTCCTATTGCTGGATATGCTTCTCTGACGTCGTTTTTTTGTAAAAACACAAAAGCAAAAAAAAAAACTGCGTTGTCTCTTAAGTGAAACGTGAACAAAGGCTTGCTGAAATCTCAGGGTAAAAACGGGGGATAAAATGGATGCAGACGGATTTATCTTTAAGCAAAACCTGAGAGAGCAGTAAAATGAGCTGCGAACAAGATGCTGTAGGTGTGATTCGCCTTCACATGTAAAGCCTAAATTTAGCAGCATGTGAGAAAGCGAAGGAGCGCGAGCAGCTGATTTACACTGATTTAAGCCCTTAATATCACACGGCCGATGCAGTCACGGCGTATCGAGTAAGAAGCAAAGAAGCAAAGAACAATTTTCTCCGATAAGCTCTTCTGCCAAGTGCCGAGAAGGGAAACGCATTTTGTTGTAATGGCCGCTCTTCCTCGCTTTATATATATGCCTTTTACATAGTTTCAGAATCTACATGTTTTTATAGAGATTGATGTGGCTTTGCAGATTACGCTGAGTGTGGCTTTTGGTTTTGAAGCCAAGATTCTATGAGGGTACAAGTTAGTTCTACCAGAGCGTTGGGACGAAAATAGATACTTCCTGAATAACTGGTGTGTGCAATGCACTGACTGCATTGTTATCTGAGAGATGACTGAGATTGAATACAGGACATTATTCCGCACTACACTTTCTGTGATGCAACGTAAATGATATGCATCAGCTCCACGTACATACCGTCAACCCTCCATACATTTTTCTAAAGACTTATCTACTGCCATCTCGCAAGTAAAGAAACTCGTTTCCCCATTACTTTTGTGTTAATTTCCCTCGTACTGTTCAGAATGAGCGAGTGAAATTAACGACATCTCAACAGATCACTGGAGTGCTTATACAAGTTTGAGAGAAAAAAATTGATACTTTACTATTCATAAGAAATAGGAATAAAAGTTGAAATGCAGAATGACTCAAGAATCCAAAACAAAGAGTTACCCCCCAAGCTCAATTAAAAAAAATAAATAAAAATAAAAACAGAAATATCAGGGATTCATGGGCCAGTTTCCCAGGGGCATTGCTGGGTATGACAGAACCGCATGTTCTCCATCAATTTGTCTCCTCTGCCTGACTGGCATAAAGACGATAGTCCGCATTTTCAATCGCCCCACCCGCGACTCAAACTAAAATCTCTAAAATACAGTTCTCCAGTGAAGCCCAGCATGAAGACATTTATGATTTTTTAAAAAACGCTCACAAAGTTGACAGACTATGCGCTTATCGCAGTTAGCCGTAGAGTGAGCGAGATAACACGAATGCTCGGTGCACTCAGGATGCACAGACGGCAGAATAAACATCCACACCCGCGAAGAGGTACATCATGTGTTACTGCAACGGAGCACCGATTACTTGCGATATTTCCGCTAAGAAGCCTCCACCCGGGAAACTCGATTCTGACCGCCCGCTAGGCCGTGAAATTTCCACGGAGACCACGATGAAATCGGAGGCTAATTCTTGCGGCAACGCCGAGCCCGTCTCGAGCGTCGGCTTCCGGAGATTTCTAAGAAGGAGTGCACGGTACCTGTAGATGGAGTAGAATTGCTCATGGTAGAAGGGCCGCACGTGAAACCAGAAGAAAGAGGCTCCTCAAATCCCCGCTGAAAGACAAAAACCGGGGAAATCCGTTGGTCACAGGGCCAGCTAACGGTCGCCACACCAATAAGAGCTGAGAATGTGACACCGAAGGTGTCCGCTGACAACCTCTGGGCAACTGACACAATTTTTATACGAGTAATGCAACACTCAGCCAATTAAATCAAGTAGGCCTACTCATATCCAATCATTTCCATTCTGGTGATTTTGGCTGAAGTGATTGCTCTAAATATATAAATCACTGGCACTGGCACAAATAATTCATGGCAACTTCTGACAAATTCGCTGAAACCGCTTCAATGTTAATCATTGAGTCAACAATACTGTTAGTCATTGAGTTAATGACACTCTTCAATAATAACAGAAAAGATGAGTTTCCAAACACATCCAAAAGATGTGTTTTACTGAGAATTTACTGAGTTGGAGGGTTTAAAAGGTTTTTTTTCATTTACTGTAATTCATATGAAGTATCTCATGGAGAGTGTAAAATGTATTGAATCCAGAAGAAGTTATGTCCAAAAAAAGTTTTTGGGCAGGGGGATAGGGAAGTTAGGTGTTTCCCCATTTACATCACCGTTATGTTATATACACCCACACAGGGAGAAATGCTCTTAAGTATGTGCACTACACAAGTACCCACGTGCACACGTTTTCAAGGGTCATAAAATGACCTTCATATGCTGAGGGGGGGAAAAAAAGCCTTATTGCTGAGAGCTACAAAGTCAAGCGGCCATCTTTCATGTATTACGGTGAAGTAGGATTCAGAAAGAACAATTTAAAGTTTCGTTATTTGGTGCTGCAAGGCACCAGTTTCGGGCCCAAGGGCTTAAAACAGGCAGACGGGTTAATTCCAATGCCAATGCACCCTACTGTAAACGGAAATATTTACTGTGGGATTCGGTCAGCTGGAAAACAGTACGCCTGTTCTGCCACTGGCCTTTCAGCGAGCTGACAGAGGAAATGTTTTCATTTGCCTTTCGGTTCCTGAGCATGATTGTCAGACCAGAGGGAATACTTTACTAATTAACTTCCTCCCCCAGATATATTTTTGTTCTTTCAGGGCCAAAAGGGGGATATCCTCGCTACAACTTACACATTTCCACACGAACAGGCCTGGGTGACGTACTCGCATTCTTTCCGAATGCCCAGAATGAAAAGACCAGGGCAAGACTACTGTGGTTGTGAATTTTCAAACTACCCGAATTGGCTGGTCCGTACAGATGATGGAAGAACATGTTGGGGTGGACAGAGGACTTACGGGCATTTTAGCATTAAGAGTTGTGATCTCTGATGAGAGCATTGATGCTCAATTGGGGGAATGCTGGGAGTTTTGATTCAAAATGGCTGACAAACACATCCTTTGCAAGTAAGCAAAGTCAAGCTGCAAAATACATACTGGGTTGGAAAAGGCTGGAGAAGAAACAGATTTCAGAGCATGGACGCATGAGATACACGATCACAGAGCCCACATCTCCATTAATACTGTGGACGGTAGAGCACAGCACTCCAGGACTTTTTGATGTTTTTTCTGAGCTTTGTACGAAACAGAAGAAAGGCACAGAATTCTTTCATGACGAGCAGTCGCCCTCAGAAGTCCAGCATCGCCTGATGCCAATTAAAAAATAAGCTATTAATAGCATCCCGTAAGATCTGCCATACATAGCTCACAGAGTAAAAAAAAAAAAAAAATTCAGCTTCGACTTCTAAAAAGGATATGAAAACGTACGCTGACGAAGCAAAAAAATCTAACATCTATTCAAGGGGTAAGAAAGTAGAGTTCAGCTTTGCAACTCTGACAAGACGGTTATGTCTGATGTCATGTCATTCTCATCAGCTTCTTCTGACACTCATTCTTATCAACTTTATAAACGACAAAAAACTATTACATTCAAATTCCAGCCCGGTGGAATATGAATATGCAAAAACGATGCAATCTCTTTAACCTTTATAGCTGAGCACCTCCGTAATGTCTTTGACATTTCATCTCCCGGGTGAAAGACACAACACACAAAGCCCTCTCTCCCTCTGACTCGAAATGGCGGCCATAATGGGAGCGCACGGAGAGGTTCCACACCCACCTCCTCCATTTCCCAAACACCCATCTCTGCGGGTCAAAGGTCACGTCCCGCCAGGTTACCTTCCGCATTTAAATTCACTGCGGCGAATGACGGGGGGACAGAGCCGTGCCATGTCCCTCTCCTGCCGTCATTATGGCTAAGTGTCCCTAATTAGCGAGCAAGAGGCCCAATATCAATTAGTCGTTTTGCGGCTGCCGCTCCATCAAACTAATTCTGACGAGGAAGCGGGATGCATATCCAAACAGTCATTTATTGGCTGCCTTTTCCTTGTGTAAAAAATTCATAATGAAGAGCATATGCTGACATGTGAGCAGACAATGTTTCTTTTTTATTGCCTTTATTATATAATAAAAAAATATCATCAAAATAGCTACAAGCTTCGCTTGGCTTTTCTGTGTAATTCTCCAAAGACCTGTGGGACTTAGCAGATACGTTTCATAATGCCAGCAAGAAATTGTGCTGCTTAGCAATAAAACATTATAATTCCCTCACTGCAAGGGAATTATCACCAGATTCTCTATCTTTTATGCTTTTATTTCCAGTTCTAAAAGGTCTTGGTCTTCATGAAACAATACGCAGAAAATGTAAATAATAAAATTCAATGTATTCACAACAAACATTTAGTGGATTTTTTGGATATTTAAGTTCCGCAAATTTGCTATGTGTCAAACAAGGTTTCACCTCTCTTGTCAGTGACTTGCAGATAGCATTATCTATCTCTTTGCTATTAGCAGACTATCTGGCCACTGCCACCACCATGAAACTGGTAATTAAGGTCACGGCTTCCTGCAAATGAGGTACCAGGTGACTCGCTATGACCCTGGGAAAAGTGTTCCCCTGTTTAGTCAGAAACTGGGACTTAGTGAAGTATTATTAATGTGCCGTAAAACTGCACGAGTATGACGAAAATGATAATCATGATCATTTATCATTAATTTAAATCAACAGAAAACACCCTCATCTTCATGCATTCATCATATTGAACTTTGTGATGGCTTTTAAGGTGGTTGAATGAATTAGTCGAATAATTAGTAGCTAAGGCACACTTTGCGGAGTGTTTGTTTCCGGTCAACATTGCTTGTTCTAAAGCAGATTTCGATCCCTTTTGAGGAACCGACTCTTTACATCCCGCTGCTTCTTACGTTTGCTATATCGGTCGTACGTTTAACGTTGCTTTTTCCAGCGTGTTTTTCATGCTACACCAACAAAAAAAAAGTCTCTGAGCCGGCCTACCGTCCGCCACTGCTGTGTTTGGGTCGGTTAGCAGAAAGTTATTACCCACAACGCGTTCGAAACGAATGCCTGCAATTGGTCAGACAGTCTACCCGTGTAGGAGAAACACATAATTTGGAATATATACACTAGACCCGACAAGCCATATTCCGTAGACCACTACAGTCGTGTCTTCAGAACACATAGGAATTCTTCCAGGCCCCTTTCGTTTTTCAGGGTGATGACAAAATGGGACTTTTGAGACCCACTTGGCAATAATTTTCTCCTTAAAATGAGAGAAATGACAAAAAGCAGACATGATGTATAGTGCGGATGGTCCCTGCTGTTGCAAACACACTGAAATTTAAAAAAATATTCTGCTAACAACATCATCCAGAAGACATGTTTCCTCCAATTTCCTCCCACAGACTCTAACAGAGGGAGAGGGACATCAAGGCCATGCTAAGCTGGTAATGGCTCCCGTTTTTCGTTTTTTTCTTCCATTTTTTCCACTACAATTGCAAAAACCCACAGGAGTACCCCTCTGCACAGAGAGAAATGCATAATATTAGAAGCAACAAAAGCAAAATAATCCATATTAGATATGGATGTAGTTAGAGGAAATTTTTTTTAGACCCCCATACATTTTTCCATTACACTGAAAGGGGGCGGGACCTCATTTGGGCAGAAAAAACACGTCAGACTCGCAAGGTCGATTCACCTTAGGAGAGGGCCGTCGTATTGTTCCTGACTGAAAGACCTCAAGGGTTTCAATATAAATGATAATGTGCAAATGTAAAGTTTATCATTCATAAATATGACGATGTATAAATGTAAAAGATATTTATGCGTAAACTACGTACTGGAAAAAAAAGTTCCTCTGAAAAAATGTGGGGGTGTTATAAAAAATTTTTTAAAAGACCTGAAGGGTGATGTTTTTTTGGCCAAAATATGGGATTCTGGATCCCGCCCAGTATAAGAGTGAGTTTGTTTTGTCACACCAGAGCAGCTATTCTAGCAATGCGCCAATATTGCAGGCCCTCACTTTCGCTAATTGTGGAAGGCAAAATCACGACCAGGATTAATTTATGATTAATTTTGCAGCCCTAATGTGTCGAAGGACATGGGCTCGTTATTAACGCCACAAAGCCCTGAAACACAGCAGCCAAACTGAAACAGGAAACAGCCATACTTCCTTCGCAGCTGAAAAGATTAACAACCATCTAATATCAACAGAATATTAGTTTTATAGCCTGAAAACCAATTTCATGTTTTAATATGCTCGTATTGTTCCAAGCAGCCAGTATTCCTGAGAAACTCAACCAGTGGGGAAGCCTTTTCTCCAGCTTTCCACAACCTCGTTCGATCTTTTCCACACCACTGCCAAGAGAATTTATGGCTGCTTAACATCTATGATTAAAATGGATATCTTTTTTCACAACTGCTTATGTTTATGACCGTATATCCTTCAGTTCAGACCAAAAAACATATTCTTTGATGAACAATCTCATGTTATATACACACTCAGATTGAGAATTGAGAATAATGTACATTATATTCTGTGATTAATTTGAAAATGCATAATTCATGGACCGTAGATCCCTTAATTTTCTTATTTATTGTCTTTTTAACATATTTAAAGGTGGGCAGTATTATAGTATGCATAACATGAATGAAAAATAATGGTTTTATTCGCTAAGGTTCAGTATATTGTTGACACTCAGTCAGGGGAAATGTGTTTGTCATTGACAGTTAATATGAAAAAGAGGACAAGCGCTGGTTCCTAAGCCAATAAAAAAAAAGTCAGTGTGGATCACTGCTGCTGGATGAGACATTCAAATTGTGTGTCTTTGAGATTTACGTACGACAGCACGTTTGGTTTCTAAATAACCTTCCCACAAATACAAGAGCTACATACTGTATCTGGACAATGTGCAAGGCAGACATCTTTTATGATTTTCTAGTCTGCAGGACAGCTTTCAAAAAGAATTCTGAGAGGGGGAAAAAAACAGGTCACCATGGAAACAGGAGAGGGGAAAGCCAGTGGATCTGGCTCTTTCCCTGGTATGAACTGGAGGTAGTGCGTCCGAGTGGCCGTCACTTTCCACACAGCAAAAAGTGTTACCACTGGAGAAAGGCCTACCATGCTAAACTTCGACAACCCTTTGAGACCCCCCCCAGAATCCAGAAACCATCGGTAACAACTGCACTGTGTCAATTTAAAAAAATTCCTACACCTTATGGAAAATCCATTTTGTTTATGATATCCCTCAGGTAGAGCAACTAATGGGAATATAGAAGTAATGATTACTGCACAACTGAAATTTACAATAAACAGAAAAAAGGACCGTGCAGATATATTTGATTCAGCTCAAGTGTATACCATTGTGATTGCCATTCCGAATGCACTTCCCAATACACCACTAGAGACAATAACTCTATTAAGGCTTTAACAGAGGGTTCCCTAACCTGTAAATACCTGTTCTAACAGCAAACAAACCTTGGCTGCACTGAAAAATGCCTACACTGACTGGCAGCTAACAAATAAGTACCTCAGGGTTCAGGCCAACGGCAGAAAGTCAACCAACCCACCATATTAGGGTTGTACTGCAAACCAAGGGAATGTGATCACTTTGGGTCGGCACGGGAACAGGACTTTATCGCTTATACCCTGTTTTTTTTCCTGGTTTGAAACGGGTTTTTTAAATAAAACAGGGCGGCATCTTCTTCGGTTCGGCTGCAAACTTCTACTCGTAGGAAAGTCTGTCACTGAATAAATTAGGATAAAGGAAAATGTAAGAATGGTCACAACAGCAGTGTTGCTATGCTTAAAAGAGGCAGATAAGCTTTTTAAAAATAAATTTCACACTCACAACAACAGCTGAGTTAATTAAAAACCTACAAAACTTCTAAAATTGTCCCCCAGTAACAGAATTATATCTTTCTATCAGTTACTTTCGTTTAATCTGCAACCAGACAAAAAAGGTTCAGCGTGCCAAGACTCATTTAGCAGTACTATGCAGGATGGAACACAAGAAGCACATCCTACAGGATGAAATCTGATGGCAGGAGCTGGTAATTCTGGCCTAATTCAGTTTTACCATTGCCTGTAAATATACATGAGCCATGCAAACTGGAACAAGATAGCAATGCGATTCACAAAGGCTACTGTACAGAGCACCGGAGGGAACATACCGCAAAGCTCCTCCCTGAAATGCTCAAGCCCTATCTGATTGGTGGATGGCCAGTGACAGGAAAGCACCTGTGCCGGTGCCTCTGCCAAGATGAAATGAGAGGCGTGGCCTCCACCGGCCCTCACACGAGCCTGCCTGTCCCCTTCCACTGTACCAGTGCAAACTGCCGAGCCGTTTAACACTGGAGCATTAATCCAGAGCATTACTGTGAAGCATTACTGTGAAGCATTACTCTGGAGCATTACTGTGGAGCATTACTGTGAAGCATTACTCTGGAGAATTACTGTGAAGCATTACTCTGGAGCATTACTGTGAAGCATTACTCTGGAGCATTACTGTGAAGCATTACTCTGGAGCATTACTGTGGAGCATTACTCTGGAGCATTACTGTAGAGAACTGCACTAGAACATGAATCTACTTGAGACCAGTCGATTGTAAATTACACTCACGCAAAATACCATTCAGGTGTTGTGAAACATGGTGTACTCCTGAGTTTACTTCAGTCATAGTCACTGCGCATAATAACTGCCTTCAAAGCCAATTAAATCGACAAAAAAGAGCGCAAACAGAGCTGTTAAATATAAATGTTGCCACATAGATGCACACACACACACACATACACGTAAGTGCACAGGAGGAAGGCACTATGATTCGAGTTAGATTCTCTGTGGCGAGATTCACACATAAAACAGCCTGCACAGAGCCTGCCTGCACCGCTGATACGGCGAGCTCACTCAACAAGGATCCAAGAGCAACTCCCAACAGTATTCCCTGCCGGAGCCCTCTCCCGACGACGCCGGCAGCGTGGAGCAGCGCTCCGGGCGCTTAACCACTCACAGTTTTTGGGAGCAGCGCGTAGGTTTTTTATTTTCCCGAGGCCAGATTCTCGGAGGCAGAATTCAGCTGCGCTCCGTCTCCTCTCACCGGCGTCTGTCCCCTCTTTCGCAACCAAACCCCCGTGTGCTCAGCTCAGCCTGTTCCCAAACCAGTTCTGCGTGTTTGGGAGAGCCGCATTTCTGCACCCGCTTCTGCAAGCGGCGTTTAAAGTCGAGGCACCGGCCGCGCGACGGCGGAATCTAATCGCAGGCCGCGATTAAAGGAGGGCGGCGCACACGCAGGAGTGACTCGATTCGGGGAGCACACAAAAACGGGCGAGCAGAGTCGGAACAGCTGAAATTTTACCTCCGAGGTGAGAAAAGATTAATGGTGGAAGAGGCACAGCCAGTCCTTATTTCCATAGATTCTAACCTCAAGGAAGTTCTTTTTGCTAATATGAATAGGCAATGATACCGTGGAGTTGAAAAGACCATATTTTAAAGCAGCTGATTTGCACAATTTTTAAACTATCTGTGACTATATATATATATAAAACACACAAATTATACAAATTAATGATCGATATCATTGATCAATGTCACTTAGTACTTTGTGAGGTAACTTCCATGCCTACCCCATACATGTTGACGTTAAAGTTTTGACACAATGATACACTAAATAAATGTCACACATTATAATATACGGTTTCCAAATTATGCTTCTTTACAAGGTCATCTATAAAATAGAAAGTAAAAACACCAGTAAACCTTTACTTCAGACCTTATTGCTGCCGAAGTTGGAGAAAGCAGCAACAGGGAGAATATATCATAACACGATCAATTCAACACTTAAGAAACACTTCAGACAGCAGGCTGAATCAAACAACTTGCCAAAATGGCTTATTTTACCAGACAGATGGAACCCAGAATTTTAAAAAAGTACCAGACTCGCAACAGCGAGTAACGAAAACATATATGTGTCAACCTATATCTGGTCACACAAAAACGTTTCATCTTCCTCAAGTAAAGTGTTTTTTGTGTCACCAGATACAGTTTGACACATTATATTATTCTACAGATGCATCTCCCACAGCATTTGCATGCGAGAGCATCTGTGTCAAAGTACAGACACAACGCTGTCATGTAAAAGCTCCACCAGAAAAGAGTTTGCAGGGTGAACGTCTGGCACCTCGCCTTCAGAAAAACCATAAACGCGGAGAGAGAAAAACGACACCGTCGCAAACGCACGCCGACCGCGATTAACTGGTGATTCTCGACGAAGTTGAGAGAACAGAAAGAAACACGGACGCGTAATTTATCTTGCGACCGCTGACACGGGCTGAGCTGGATCCCGAGCGAACGGACATTCGCGAGCAGAGAGAGAGAGAGAGAGAGAACTTTACCTGCAACACGTGGACGGCATGTCAGTCTAGTCCTCCGTGTGTGGCATGACGGCTAGCGCAGCAGGGAGAGAAGGAAGAAGGGAGTGAAAAAGAGAGAAGGGGAGGGAGAGAAAGAAGTGCGTTCGGGCCTAGAGGGGGGCCAGAGAGACAGAGCTGGAGAGAAGCAAGTGCAACAGCGAGAGAGACAGTGAGTGAGTGAGAGAGAGAGAGAGGGAGGGAGGGAGGGAGGGAGGGAGGGAAGACAGAGGGAGGGGGTGTGTGTGTATTCGTGTGTGTGCATGTGTGTGTGTGAGAGAGAGAGAGAGAAAGAGAAGGAGGGAGGGACTGAGGGAAAGACAGACAGAAGGAGGGGGAAGTGATAAGGGGGGTGTTTGTCTGTGCGTGCGTGCGAGCGTGTGTGTGCCTGCATGTGACACACACACACACACACACAGACTCTGCTCAGCCCTGCTGTAGAGATAGATGCAGTGTGCTGAAGAGAGATACGAGGAGGGGGCGTATAAAATCTGTTGTGCATAAACAAATTAACCTCAGGCAAGCAACCCATCATCGGAAAATCCCGTACCCTTTCTAAAAGAATACCTCCATCATCATAAGCGTGGGGGAGAGAAAGAGAAAGAGAAAGAGAGAGATAGAGAGAGAGAGAGAGAGAGAGGGGGGAGGGAGGGAGGGAGGGAGGGAGGGATATTCAACAGGTTGAGAAGCAATCTCCCTAGAAACAGTGGCACCGTGGCGTACAAGAGGAACAGCTGTCCTGTGGTCTCCTGCTGTCAGTCCCTCACTGGCTGAGGGTGGCTGAGTGGGAGGACGGGGGGGTGGGGGAGGCGGCGGGGGGGGGGGTTTCGCATGTGCCTGCTCCATTGTCTGCGATATCTATTATTGAAGCTGCCCCCCTTCATCAGTAACCGGATACGACCGGACAAACAAAGCCAGCAGCACACTCCAATTAACCAGCGCCGCTGAAAGGCGAACTGGCACCCAGGCCCGTTTCAGCATGGCGCGAGGGGGGGTGAGGGGGCGCGAGGGGGGGGGGTGCAGGAGCCGTGGAGACGGAGAGAGTGGCTCTTTCGCCCTGCCGCCCGTCCGACACGTTCGAGAGAAGACCGAGGAGACGCGAAAAAGGGTCTCTCCTTCGCGAGCGACGCGGCTCTCAGCCTTGGGCATTATTAAGTCTGCTGATCACACCTAGCCAAGCTGGCGCTGGCAGTCCGGGAGGGAAGGGGGTTAGCCGTTTATAATTTCTGCACAAAAATGACTAACCCCGTGTCACAATGATTACAATATATAGTAATAATA
Organism: Anguilla rostrata; assembly: GCF_018555375.3. Classification (NCBI taxonomy): domain Eukaryota; kingdom Metazoa; phylum Chordata; class Actinopteri; order Anguilliformes; family Anguillidae; genus Anguilla; species Anguilla rostrata. The sequence continues at coordinate 27,466,600 of NC_057946.1, read as the reverse complement.
ATTTGTGTGTGGAGTAATACTATTTACAAACAGGCAGTTTGAATAACTACTACTGTAATGGATTTACAATCACTGTACAACGCGGTCTCTGCCAATCAGCATCCAGGATCCACACATCCCGTTTTATAATAAATAATAACTATGGCATCCAATGAAAGAAGCAATACCACAAACTGGACGATTTAAGAAAACTGAGTAGGGAATATCTAGTGCCCTTGACAAATAAATAAAAATAAATTTAGGAGACCACACAAACCGCCTTGAGTTGGTCTCTGAGCCACGATCACTATACAGTAGCTCATGTGATCATCACCAACCCTCTAGCAGCTCAACATAACACAGGGAGTGCAGCAGAAACACTTCCAGATTATTTCTGAAACCAGCTGGACATTAAATGTTTGACAGAAATGCTCACTCCCCCCCCCCTCCCCCCACCACCGCAACCTTGAGGAGAAAGAAAAAAACAAACAAAAAGAGGACATTGACAACAACAACAAAAAAAGAGGAAAGAGGAGCTCCTTCCAGAAAATTGCACAGAAAAAAAAAAACGAAACGTGACTTCCCAGGAACAAACGAGAAGCATGACACACCAAAGCAGAAACGCTGCTGAGGGGGCGAGGGTGGGGTGGTGGGGCGGTATTTGAGGGTGGACGAATCATCCCCTACACCAGAGTCCATCATGATGAAATTGGGCCTAGGTGCTTTCACCGGAGTCCAATTACACTTTCGACGGGGCGGACGGGCGAGCTCCGCCAGAACGAGAGCCAGCGGCGAGGGGCTTTGTTCCGAGCGTGTAGGTGAGCCTGTTTTTTTTTTTTTAGCGCGAGGAGAGACACAGGAATGCAGGAGTGGCCGTTGAAGACACACCGGGTCTGTTTACACACGAAACATAAGTGTTGGCTGCTAAAACATTAGGAGGCTCCAGGGAACCCCTGTGGAGGTCTTCTGCTTAACGGGCAGGGGGCGGGGCTTTGCGTGACACGGCCAGGCTAGCAAACCTGCACTTCCGCGTTAGGGACCGACTGCAAACTACAGGTGTGGCAGAAAAACATAATATTCCACAGCTCAACGCCCTGGAGTGGAGTCCGTGTGTTCACGCTGCAGACGTGAACATATTATGCAGCCTTTTCAGATCACTGAATGAGGCTTAATAGACGGGATTGTTTGCAATATGTCGGGGGAGGCAAACGTCATTGCTGTTTCAGTAACGTTTGATTTATGACCTTGGTTGTACAAGCACATTCCGGTATATACGGCTAAATTCTCATAGTTAAAAATAACACATTGACAATTTCCATTGTATTCTTTCAGTTATTACAGGCAGTATACATTTGCAAAGACTTCACCACATTCAGCACAGTATTTCTCTCTTGTACATTTCTGTATTTGTATTTTGTCACATGCTGTACGAAAGGTAGTTTTTTTTTCAACTGCACCTGTTATTTTAGGCACACTGTTAACATTGTTACACCCCCGTGTAACAATGGATACCACTCCTGCCAATTATGAAATGTACACGTATGTAACAACCACAAATGATGATGCACTCTATTTACACACACCCTCCCACTTCCCTTATTTCTAGCTTTGTGAGCTGCAGACTTATGGTATTAAAATATGTCTTTGGCATGCATACATTTTTTAAAACATGTAAAACAACATGTTGAAACAATATTTATGAGCAAAGGGAGGGAACGTGCTGAAATAAGAGCAACTACACCTGAGGGGACTCTGCGTTGTGCAACAACAATTAACACAAAGAAATCCCACACTGAGTTCTCTGCCAAAAAAACTACCAAGTGGAAAATACATTTCATGCCCAAAAGTATGTGGACACCTGACATCCAAAATCTCATCCAAAACTATGGGCATTAATATGGAGTTGGTCCACCCTTTGATGCTATAATAACCTCCACTCTTCTGGGAAGGCTTTATACTAAATGTTGGCTGCAGGGATTTGCTTCCATTCAGCCAGAAGAGCATTAGTGAGGTCGGGCAATGATTGGGCGATTAGGCCTAGCTTGCAGTTGGCTTTCCAGTTCATCCAGTGTTGGATGGGGTTTAGGTCAGGACTCTCTGCAGGCCAGTCAAGTTCTTCCACAAAACCATTTCTATATAGACCTAGTTGCATGCCCAGGGGCACTGTCATGCTGAAACAGGAAAAGGCCTTCCCCAAACTGTTGGGGAAGTACAGAATCGTCTAGAATGTGATTGTATGCTGTAGCGTTAAGATTTTCCTTCTCTGGAACTAAGCGGCCTAGCCCAAACCATGAAAAACGGCCCCAGACCAAGGGGTATCTGGATACTTTGGGTCATATAGCGTATATAAAAAAACAAACACAGTCATTCTACTTTGTGGAGTTTCTCTTTTAACCGTACGCGTTATCCAGATTTCCTCCAATATGTGTTCTGAGGCAAATTACCGTGTGAAAATACAAACAAACAGGAAAACACAGACTAGCCGCTCCACAATGCCCCGGTCTGCTGCTTTTTCCACCGACGGCTGGCCTTTTTGCGAACACAATGCCTTAAAGAAACAGGAACTGGTAACTCGGGTTGCAGAGGGAGGGCCAAGCCCGGTGTACGTTTCCCTTTAATATTCTAGCGACGTAAAGGAGAACAGCGAAGTGAAACCGAGCCAGCTGACGCTCGGCCGGGATGGCAGAGTCACGCGATCCCGCGGTCTGCGGTTCTGCCGGCTTCATTGTCCGAGGCGAATAAAGGAGAAACCCAAGCGCCGGGGCGGCTCGCCTTTTCCACCGGACCACCGAAAAGGTGCGCAGGCATCCGCTCCGCGCGAGTGCCGGCCAAGGCGCTTTATACGGCGCTAAATTTAGCGGTGCGTTCCACAAGTCAAATTTTATATTTGAATCACGGATCGGCGAAAGGGGGCCGTGTCGCTGGCGTGATTTGGCCGATTGCTAGAGATGAAGCATGAATTTGGGGCCTGCCGCCGCAGGCTGACGGGTCCTTTACAACTCAGGCTAAACGAGTGAAGAGATAGGAAACCAAAGAAATCTGTCAATTTCTCCAAACCAACCATGTCAATACACACTCATCATCTAGAAATGCAACAAGATACCCACCCTCACACAATTACTAATACAGGCCCAATATTGACCAACATATCAAAAAAGTAAATTGGCAGGGGGGGGGAAGAGAGAAAGTAGAAAATTCTGTGACCACAGACACACATTTCTTTTCTGTTTAATCTGACACTCAGCAAAGCGATCATTTCGTGCCAGGCCCACCTCTCGACTTCCTCCGCCCTGCAGCCTGCGTTTCCTGTGGCCCTGAATGACTCGATTTAAAACACAGACCGACTGGAATTCAGAGTAATTCCACCTAAGGATCAGGGCAACCAATGTATCATTAATGCAACATTTCCATCTGATTTTAATGGGCTATAAGGGCTATAATTTGCCGCTGCTCCCCTAGTGTTGTCCTTGGTTACAGTAGAGCAGCCCATGGGCTACTCTGTTCTAGCGCAGTAGACCGGAGGCCTTTTGGTGAAGGGGAGGCTCAGTGTAAATGATCCAGGGGACTGCAGGCCGCAAAGCAGGGCTATTTAACACCCTAGCGCACGGTAGCATAATTAAATTGTGTTTAAGACATGCTGTCATGCTAATTACGCGGCCATGTAATTAAACTGCAAATGGTGACAGACAAAGGCCGACGTTTCCAGCGATGCTCGGTAACTGTGGCAGCATTTACATCTAAAATGTTTAACTAAGTGCAATTCAGAATGCAAACACAGCCCACTGGATCTCTTTGAATATTCATGCAAATATAAACACATCTCAATCACAATAAATAAACTGGGAAACCCCTATATATATTAACAAGGGACTATAGTAAAAAAAAACGTGTCTGGCATAATCAATATAAGGGTACATTTTTTAAAATTACATTTACAAAATATCAATAGAAAAATATTAAGATATATGAGATATATAAAGATAAAGATATATCATACATTTTTTTAAATATATAAAGATATATAAAGACAAAGATTTATAATACATTTTGCTCACGCAAGAGCTTCCATCACACTTTAATCCTTTACTGAAGCAAAATCATGGGTGCTTTTCCATAGGAACTAGTCAAGAGTGGATAAGTAGTAATATAACCTTATCGCATACAAATAATTACTAGCTGATAGTAACTTGCTCATAATTGCTGATGACCTGACCTGTGCATTTCACCTCTCATCAAAGTTAATTCCATGTTTCAAAAAACACAGATATAAGGTTTATATATCTCTGTAAGTGCACTCCATAATGAACATTTTGAAAAATGGCAGTACAAAACAAAGGAAATCATGCTTTTCCTTAGAACTGCGCCCTGATATATCTTCTATAATTGCACAATTGAAGTTGATAATCTGGTTCTGATGGGACCAAAGATTTGCTTTCATTTGTACTTCATGTACACAAAACTAGTAACAGGGAGGACCCATGCAATGCCGGGGTGTTTCTGTAACTAACTCAAGAGTGTGCGATGAAATAATTTACCCCTTTTTCATGTCAAATTCACCCTGTAGGTCTCCAGCTCCACCTTATCATCACCCACAGTATTGCCGTGTTTCCTTCCCTTAAACGTGACGTCAGTACGTTTTTGTACTCTCAGCCCCATTATGGTTGTATGTGTGCGCTGTAACAGGATAGCGTTAGCTGAATCATGTGCATTGATCGTGTCTCACTACACAAGGTCGTTTTGGATCGTATCGTAGCAAAACTTGTGGTAATGCCAAATATCGAACCGTTGTCTCAGGAATCGAAGTTGAAGCCTGAAGTTTACAACCCATAATTTTAATTGTACAAGAAAAGGATCCCTTCTGTACCAGGTTGTACACAGCGGCTTCATCCATCTGAAATCCCCTTGGCAACCAAAATCTCTCAGTTTAATGTTGAGAATGATACTTATAATCAGTTAATCTGAAGTAGATCACGAGAGATCTTTCAGATATGGATCAATTTTTAATTACCTTTGTCCCTTGCCTTTATTTCAATGAAAATTAATGAATCAATATCATCTTAAAAAAGGCACCCACTGATACTTTAGATCTTTTAAAATGATTTAATTCATTATATGACAGAAAAATCACTGAAGTTTTCAAGCTTATTATTGCACTGCACTTCCTCATTCCGTAACTAGTATTCACAATATACAAGGCAAGGTTCACACACACACACAAACAAACTTTCACATGCACACAACAAACACTCTCTCATGCACAAGCACACACAAACACGTGTGCGCACACACACATCCATATGTGTGCACACATTCTAATACACGTTTTTGCAGGAGTACATTACTGAATTGCATACCTTTTTAGTGACTCTCCCTCTTCTCTTTTTTTAACAAATCAGAATGCAAAAACATCCTGCTGTGCTAACACTGTGTCACGGTGACAGACGGACAAGGAACAAGGGAATCCTCAACACAACCATGCGGGGAGCCCCGGCACACTCTGACTCCATGTATTTCAGTTACAAGGGATCGGGGACTTGCGAATTTAAATCACATTCAAAAAATAATAACATGGCCCGTGCTATATGGCAGGGCAAGGAACTGCAAAATAATGGAGCCTCGGATGAACTGAGAGTCAAAATGACATAGTACTTTCAAAATGGACTCTGGGCAGAAAGGCCCTTTCAGGAGTACGGGTCTCACGAATGAGGTCTTTACTGAAGACCACCTTCACTGAAGTATGTTAAATTCAGCATGGCCAACGGTAACCACACCCAAACGGCAACAATACTGGTATTTCTGCAATGATCGAATTCCTAGGAAACTGAATTGCAGGGGAAATGATTTATGAGACACAAAGTATTGGGCAGCAGTGGTTAGAGAACTGGGCTCGCAGCACCCAGGTTGTAGGTTCAATACCCCGGTGAGATCCTGCTGTTATACCCTTGAAGTAGGGTACTTAACCTGAATTGCTCGAGTAAATATCCAGCTGTAGGAATGGACTGCATGTGTAAATGACTCCAGATAAGAGCATCCGTTAAAACGGCAAAAACGCACATTTTAAAAAAACATTTTCCTTTCAAATTTTAGAATGACCAACTGTGCCCCCCTACAGCAGCTTGTCTCTCACCCGGTAGCCTGTGAGAGTTTGGCCCACTGCTGGGGGGGAGGGGGGTGGGTCTGAAGCACTTTTATCCTGAGGAAAGCGGGCTGACACACACCCCGGGACCAAACCAATTTAGTCTTTCACTGCCAACCTCCGGCCGTGGGAGGCTCAACCCCACAAACTCAAGGCTATAGGGTCCAGCCTGTGCTTGTGTCAGGAGCCTTTACTGACGGACGCACTGGGTAGCACTAATGCTTACAGGCTGGAGAGCACAGGCCAGCAGGGTAGCCAGCTTTTTCTTACACACCATATTTCCTAGACTTGACATTAAATTGTTTTTACCAGGTAAATCAGCAAGAATTTTTTTTTTGCTCACTGTACAAGAGAAAAGAAAAATGTACATATATATATATATATATATATATACCTAATAAAATGTATGCCGTTAATAATAGGAAACGTCCCTTGACAGAGGACAGAGCTCACTTTCCCTGACTTTTTTTCAAAATGGAAATATTTTCAAGGACCATGGGAAACCTGTCAATTAAAGCATGTCCGTTCACCACCTGAAAGGACAGTAACTCTGTTTTGATACATTCTTTTGGCTTGATGGGCGGGTCAACTGAATGCTAGTATATACCAAGATAACAAGCCATATTTTCCCAGGGAAGGAAAACATTCCACAAGAAATGCATTAAATCAGTGCACCAAGGACCTTAATGCAACATAAATGAAGTCGGAGAGAAGATCCAACTGTCAAACCTGCATTGTTTTCCCCAAGGGAGAGCACCTTGCCAAAAACAGTGACTGTGTTACTTACATAATTCATCAAACTTATGAACATTGGTTGTTACAACCCAGTTTGCAGATACATGCACAGTGATGCTTCTGTCTCTGTTCCTGCGTACATTACCATGCCAAGTATACCACACGTAAGGTAAGAGAACACTCGCTACTAATGTGAAGTGGTTAAATGCAATAATTAAGTGAATGTCTTCATATACATTTGTATGTACAGACGAATGATGGGTTTATATTTTGTGTTTGCTAAAACTTGGCTAATTTAAATCTACCTAACTAGCGACAGGTTGAGTCAGTTTTCAGAACCACCAGTTTTCAGAACCACACTTAAAAATTGAGTTTCATTAAGTATGATAAACAAGATAAAACCTACAATCAACCATTTATAGCATCCATGATTTTGTCATTTTCGTGGCCTAAAATGATCACAGTTTTTGCATTAAAGGCTGTAATGAGTATTCATTTAAAAATCACTTGAATCTAATGTAATGAGTTTTCCATATGATTAATAAATATACTTCCTGTTAATGCCATTGCCTTAATGAAGATTGACAGCACAGGCAGAATCTAGGCTACCAAATGGGCTTCGCATTAACACTCCTCTGTTTATACTAGACTGTTCAAATAGGCAGGCTCATAATCCTCAAAAAAAACTCAGGTCACAGAAATGTCACATTGAGGTCAGAATACGATACAATGGCCACCAAATCATCAATGGCCCATCTCTTGCAGCACACGCTCTTTGAAGGTCAAAGCAAGTTGCATATGCAGGTGTAGCTTCCAAGATAAGACTGAGCATAGTGCGGGAGACTCGCATATTTTCTCCAGCGAGTATCATCCATCTGAGTTCTTAATTGTCTCCCTCCCTCTTTCAATTGCTTTGGTTTTGAATCACTGTTAAGTGTGAGAGTCGGTTAACTTCATTCAGTGCACTTATTTTCCACAAGGATATTTTATCTTTATCATCTTTCGTGCCCTTGAGCGTGGTGTACACGAGACAGAAAACTGTAGGCTTCGGGCTAAATGTTTCTCAGGCCGCGATTTCTAAGAAGCGGTCTAGCTTCATCTATTTTTACGCCTTCATTTCCCAGAATAGCTAAATAAAACTTTTATCAAATAATGTCCATAGTCTATTAGAGCCTGATAATTATGGTAAAGGAGACAGATAGCCGCCGGGTGCTTAACCATTATTGCTGTCCCAGTGTTCTGTGTGAAGTAAAGCTGGAGAAAATGGAGAACATACCTTTAAGTGGGTCTGCTCCTGTAAAACAGGGTTTAGGCATCCAAGAAAAAACTCTAGTAATCACAAGGTCAAATCATCATGGACAAATCATCAGTTCTCATCATGTAGAGAAAACTGTAAAATGCCCCACCCTGACTCTAAACTGCAAAGCACTGTGGGACCATGTCTGCCAGAAAGTGAAAAAGCGTAAACAGACTCAGTCTCTTTCTCTCTCTCCCCCCAGTCTCCCACACACATGCTCTCACACACACACACACACGTACAAACACACACACATGCACACACACATACACACACACACAAAATTAACTCTACCCTGAAAAGCAAAGGCCGTTCATGGGAAGCGAGCGGAAAACCCTACAGGCACTGGTTCTCCCAGGCCTTGCTGGCGGTCCGGGTGGAAGGCCCGCATGTCCAAGATTTAAAAATAAACACCCGCCCAATTAAAAAGGGTTTTTTTTTTTGGGCTTGTGACGGGTCCCTGGCTAACGCCGTTTTCCCGCCGCGTCCCCTTTCCCGGCCTGCTCTCCCGCCGCGGCCAGAGAAAGGGGAGCGAGCAGAGAGGGCACAGTCCAGCGCAGTCCAGCGCATAGCTGGCATTCCTCACGCACGAGGGCTGAGGAGAGGGGAAGAAACGGCAAAACATAGCCGGGCCCTCCCAGGCCCCTCCCAGCCAAAACACGGCCAGCCAGCGGAGGCCAGGATGCCAACAGCGCGGGGCAGCCAAAATAAAAGGGGGGGAGGGGGGCACCAAAACCACAACCACAACCATAGAGACACAGCACACACTGGAGTCTAGGTTAAGAGAGGAGAAGCCCCTAACCCTGCCACTTCAATCTTTTCCCACAAGGCTCCAGCGCAGGGCGAAATGGTGACTGCGTTTGTCGTTCCACGGCGTAGCACACCGGCCCTGAATCTGGAGGGCGTGTACTCCTGGGGGTCAAGAGGGCCGTCTCAGGGTGATCTCCACAAACCTGTTAGGCTGCCTGTTCTTCAGTGATCACGTTGCCCCGCGCAACGGGTTCATTTATCCTTGAACTATTAGGGAATAAAATGCTAAGTAATTACAATTTAAGTGAGCAGCCACATCTCTAAATTTTAGAATTCCCTACAAATTCTTTTCTACATTTACAGTCTAAATATCTGGGACTGATAAGCTTCATTGTACAAGTGCTCAAGCTGTCAGTTGCTCAAATCCTCAAGCATCCAACTTCTCCCCGCAGTAATGAAATAAAATAAAATAAAAACAATTAGGTTACATAAAATGCCTTTTGTCTAACTTAAATTCTCAGATAAATCTGATCAGGCCTAACAACAAAACACAAAATTGTAAGTAACAAATAATCTCATATAGGTCTACACACAAACAAACACACACACACACACATACACAGTTTTTGTATAATGGCCACAGGTAGGATTCTGTCTGCAGAAGAACGGACTGTGGGAACCTGGCAATAAGACAAGAACGGGTGAAAATAACAGGATTTCATAGTCATATGACCAGGGCATTCTTCAGAGAATTAACCAAAAGGAAATGCTCATGAGGAAAAAAGCGAGAGGAACAACAGTCCCTCAACGTGAAAAACAGCGGCAGCGGGAGGAGGGGAAGGGGGGGGATTAACTGCCGTCGATTTCCGTCAACACTCGAGGCTCATCAAACACCTCGGCCTTCGATGTTTTTTTTCCCGCCCCTGGTGGACAGGTGAAGTTCCAGGCGCTGTTCTACCGCGCTGTGTCTGTCCCCCGTCCACCGCTGAGAGGTCCTGACAGCCTCAGCCTTATTCTGGGGCTTCTATTTAAGGAGAGAGTCAGAATTACTATCGCTCGGTTTTTTTTTCTTCTTTTTTTTCCCAGAAACGCAGGAAGAGCGGTGACACAAGCAGGCTGTGAGAAAACGAGGAACCGTGTCCTCATGCAAACTATCCGAGTCGCCGCGCGGAAATTATTTCCCAATCGCAAATACAGCGCTATTTGCAAGTTTTAGTACATGCTTCCTATGTGCACTTTGGAATATCTATTAACTGTGTATACGCAGTGCGTTCAAAATAAGTACACCCCCTAAAGTGAGCTAAAATATGACATGTGTAGGGCAGGAGGAATATTCATAAACACAGCTGGTTTGCATGCACAGTAGATTCCGGTATATATTTAGATTAGATATACATTAAGCACTTATGTATTTTCGCAGTTCATATAGGGGCAATGTACAATTACACGGCAGGACAGGAAAGGTACAGACATGACGCTTCATTGCTGTTTGTCAGCGAATGCTCTGGTCGAAATAAGAGCCTTTCCATTATGTAAACCATAGAAAGAGAGGAAGAAGTGGGGAGGGAGAAGGTCAGCTCGTCTTCGCTATTCCTCTGTCTGGAGCCCCTGTAAATTTGAGGGGATGACGCAGCGCACGCTCGCGCAGCGATGGGCGCGCAGCCGCACCAAAGGGAGGGCCATCTCCTCGCCGCTCGGTCACGTTATCCAAAGCGCCGCACGCCTCCTACAAGGAAAGGGGCGGAGGCCCGCTTTTCTGGAGCGGCCAGAAGAAGAAGAAGAAGAAGAAGAAGAGGGGAAACAACAGGAAGAAAGGGGAAGGCCGCCGAGGCCGCTCGCCCCACGAATTGGCCGGACAAACGGAGAGCGGGGCAGGAACCTCAGCCCCGGCGCCCGCCCCCGGCGAGTGAATGAGGCTTTATGCGCTCGCCTTTCAAACGGGGGCAGCCTCTGATCACCGGCCTTTTAAAGACAAAACGCTAACACTCGAAAAGCCTTTGGCTAAGGGCTGATTATGTGAAGTGGCCCCTCTATAGGAAGGGGGTGGGAGGGGGGGCGGGGGGGTCAGAGTATGGGTACTATAGCAGGAAGGGGGGGGGGGGGGGGGTCTTACAGGCCTCGTTTCCAGACAACCGAGAGTGTGGAGTGATTTTTGTTCTTTTTGTGTGTTGATTTGGGCCTTGGGTGTGACTTCATACTGTCTACCTCAACCCTAATCATACCAATCCAATTCTCTCACAGTTTATGATTTTTTTTTTTTTTCCAGTGGGATACATGCTCAGCCTAAAGCTGTAGCATACAAATTCATCAAAAATGCCAGATCGAATAAATATTCAGGCAAATTAAATTATTCACACAAATTTCCTTGAAATCTACATTCATTCGGCAAAACTACTGATGTAGTTTCAAACAGCAGCCATGCTTGATGCCTCTCATAGTAATCCTTCAAAAATACAAAGGCGCATTAATTAATTTATTTAGGTGTTTTTAAACCTTTATTTTTTTTCTCTGAGAGGGATGACAGAATGTCCGTTATCAAAAGCAAACGCAAAGAAACCGAACTGTTAAATGATAAATGAACAATTCCATAAATAACTAAATACATAGGAATACAAACGTGAGGTTTTAAAATATTCAATCCAAAAACAGGAAAGCTCAGCCCAGGAAGTCTAGTCAGCTTGCAGACCTGTATCCTGCTAAATTCACACGTGACATTTCGTGACCACCACGGTCATCTGTGGCCAGCAAAGAGCGCGCGGTCGCTGTGCACGACCCACGAACCCCCCCCCCCTCCCCATCCGGGGCCGCGGGAGCCCGTGGGGACGCTAAACCTCGAGGAGCGGCTGAAATGGCTGACTCAGCCTCCCGGCTACGGGGCTGTCGTGACGAGGCCGCGCTCCGGGCCATTTCCCCCGCTCTCCTGCACCAGGAAGTGCAGTGCAGGAGGATTCAGAGGCAGCAGCAGCAACACTGAACAGCCTGCTCCCTCGCGCCACAACAACAACAACAACCCAGATTACAATCTCACGTATTTGCGTGAGATTACAGCTGTGCTTAAGGATACCTATCTGCTTCTCACACACATCTTAACACACGACTCTTTTTCAGTTATTTCCCAGCCCTTGAAATACAGAATACAGTCTTGATCCAGTCACAATGCAGAAATTGCCGCAGGAAACAGGTGAGTAACAGTCTCTGTCCGACTAAATCCTTTCCGCTGCAAACCGAAAATACTCCACTCAAAACGCGCACTGAGCCTCTACCTCCGTAACCATGGCGCACCTCAACTCATCCGAAAAAAAAAACAACCTACTACGACACGCTCCACGCACCGAACTGCAACCTGAATAAAGCTAGGCTCTGCGGTTCATAAACGTCCTCATTCTTCCGACATTCGCATACTGCACACCCAGTAAACATGGTTTTTCTGCTTTCGCATGCTAAAATTAAATCTAGGCTTAGTTCCACCGTGATGGAAATAAACAGGTTTTGCGAGAGAGAAAGCAAAACCTTCCACGCTGAAGGTTGCAAGGAATTTCCTTGGCCTCGTGAGACAATGTCTGAAGCACTGGGATCAAAAGCCAACAATTAGCCGCACAGTAGAAAATCATTAGGTAATGACCAGAACCATATCGGCGCTTTTATGCTACAAGGCAACTTCAGACAGGCCTGATAAAACGCTGTGCAATTCACAGAGCTAGCGCTAACGCTCAGGAAGTGTGAGCAGAGAACAGCAAGCATATGGAAGACATATGAAATCTGTGCTAGCAGGAGCCACTTGCAATATGCAGGTGGGCACACAGTGGGTCAGAAGCCCACACAGTAAAAAGTGCTAAAGGACCACAGGAGGTATCCACTAAAAAAAAAGCCATCACATGACCTTGTCATTATCAAATAACATGCTTGTTAAATCCATAACATGAATTCACTCTGTTGATTTTGAAAAGGGAATGAACCGAGACAATGCTGTTGTAGGGACATTTTTTTGCTTGTGGCACAGAATGCCTTATACACAATACTGTGATTACTTTCCATACTCAAACAATAAATGCATTTGCATTCTCAACTAAGCATTGCTTAGTAAGATATTCCAGTGGTCGAGTCAATTAATCTGCTGACACTCCCTTCATCTTCCTGCACTAATTATAATGCCATTAATTACAATTGTGAACCATACTGGGCTTATCGTGAATTGCGGTCGGCTGTACTGATTAAAACCATAATAAATGATATTAGTGTCAATGTGTCACCTCATAAGGTACTCATTCTAATCAAACAATTTATGCAGAAGAGGAAATGTTACCAGTAATGCATATTAAATAATAATCCATCTAAGGCCACAGCATGAAAATGTAATGCCCCTGTAGTGACTCACACTTGATTGAACATCTGCACCCTACCGGGCCAAGGCAAAGTTGTGCCCTTGGCCATTTAAAACAACACCCCCCCCCCCTTTCAGGCAGATGAAAAAAAAACAAGCAAGTGAGACGTTTTCATCATCGCCAGAACTGTCAGAAACATTTCCGTCGCCGCTGTAATCGTCATTAGTTACCACAAAGCATTCTCACAAGCAAAGTCTGAAGGAAGGATTTAGACATTGGCCGAAGGCACTTCTGTCTGCGGAACAACAGGATCTTCTTGATCAGCACAACAACAGGGGAGGAGCCTGTGTGATGACAGGCTTAGAGGAGGGACGGCAGGGAACTGGTGTGTGGGGGGGGGGGGAGGCGAGGTGTAAGGACGTCACTGACTTCATTTCATTGCTTATAAATGTCCCTTTTTAGCTCCTCTTAATTAGGACTAGCTCAGTGGCATGTTACGGCAGTGAGAGGAGTGTGTGATTGCAGGCATACGTCCATGCCACTGCGTAAGCGGTGCCTCGCTCACTCGTAGCGAAGCGGAGGACATCATTAAAACTACTTAAGAGATTCACGGCACTGTAATTGTGGGTTAATGGTCATATGCTACAGCCTTGTCTTACCAGCTGATTGCACCTGTCACTTTGATGCAATCATAAATGGAAAATGTGGTAAATATATCAGTGCATTTAACTTGATTTTCACAAGGAGAGTAAAACTGAACGGGATTTTTCAGCATCTGCCTTTTAGAAAGATAAAGTTTGCCATTTAAAATTTGTGGGACAAAAATCTGTCCATTATATGTCATCTATACATTATTTGAAAATCCCATATTTAATGTCACAGTTTCCACAAGCAGTATTCGTGGACAGAATTTGACAAATTGGTGATTTTTGGGCCTTGGACCTTTGTGATCATGTTGAGACGCATCCTAAAGAAGCGCGTAATCTGTGGCACAGGGTGACAACCTATGCCACAAATGTGCACCTGACCTCACTCTCTTTTTCAAGACCTGGGTCAAATACGTATTTGTTTTGGATTCAAATACTTTTCTGCACTTTACTGATTTTGTCTGGTGTATTGGAACCAATGAAATACTCTCAAAAAGTGCAAACCTCGCCTTCTGATCATACTGGCTTGCTCAATTACACCAGGCAAGATCAACAGAGCACAGAAAAGTATTTGAATCCAAAACAAATACGTATTTGACCCAGGTCTGCTCTTACGACATATCACATACTCATCACATACCACTCCACCAGATGCCATCACACCCAAAAACTGAATGATTCATACACTATGTGATCCTGTTTCTGAACAGATCACACACACACACACTTATTTCACCACTGTGTAAGCTCAGTCTGGACTGATGAAGTATATCTGACATAGTTGGCTGTGGGCTGTTTGCTTTTACAAGTCAGTTTTTTGTAGATGAGTCAGTATATTAGAAAATATGACACGGCAGTAAAATTTGGACAAATAGATCAGTAAAAGGGAAACACATTGATCGTTTAGTCTAAATAAATGAATTGCTGCACAAGCTGCCATACTCTTCTAGCTAGCTAAACGAACAACTATCAGTTTTGGCACTGCTGACGTTTGTTTTGTTTTGCTGACCTCAATGTAGTATTGCAAATGGGCACTGTTGGAACAACCCATCATCATTCGGTTACAACTTAACCTGCATTCACAAATATCTAAACCTAGCTCACGTAGCTCGCTCAATTTCAATCTGCGAGCTGGTCGTGCGTGAATGGATTTTTTTAACGGTCAGAATTTGCCGCACCATGAAAGAAAATGTATTAACGCGGAAGATCCAGCGTAATGGGAAACACTTAGGAGGTGATATCCTGGGCACTATGACTGAAATGGAATTAAAAATGGTTTCCTGTTTAAATACTGTGTGAAATTTGCCCATTAGTGTGCGAGATATGTCAGGATAGTATTAACACCTTCTGCAACGCTCCTCCGTGTTTTCACAACATGAGGTATTAAGGACCATGTGGTCCAGTCAGGAGCCAGAAAATATGTTGTCAACATTAAAATTTAATTTCAAATCGGTAGAACACAGCATAAAGTCTTCATTAAGAGGAAGGTTACAGTAGGTTGGCCTGAAATTAGGCCCTATGCACGAAAGTCCTTTTCACATCTGTCTGTCTGTCTGTCCCTCTCGCTTCTCTTTCCCCTTCATCAATGCAGTTGTGCCATGATGGAAGAGTCCAATATACAGTATGTTAAGCAGTACATGCAATTAAACCTTTCCCTTGGTTTGAGCGAAGTGAAACCAGACAAGTATAACATCTGTCTGAGAGTGGTATATGTTTGGGTCTGTACTGCTGCCACCAGCAGCAGCTGTCAAAGAATATGCTTTGAGAGGGTTTTATTGCTTTTTTCCTTGTTCCTTGGTGTGAACAGATGCTCAGACTTGGTTTTAAATAGATATGAAAAAAAGATCTCAATGCACACGAGACCAGCAGCTAACTATCCGTTAGTTGGCAGCTCAAACACAATTATGTGCATTAAACAAGCTCAGTTGCATAATTTCTAGTTTGGTTCTTTTAATAAACCTTAAAAATAAATCTCCTTAACTGCTGAGGCTTACATATCTTTTACAGTAAATGGGGTCAACACAATGGTCTGCACATAATGAGTAGTATTGTAAAGAGCTTTAAAAATGGCATTTGCTATCTATTAAATAAATACATACATACTTTAAATTAATATATCCACACATAATGTCTGGCACCAACATACCCAGCAGATGTCAAGAGTAACCTGACCATGGTTCCATCTGTTCTTACATCATCACTATGAGACTCATGGTGCTTGCTGCACCATTTCCACTGAGTCATTTGTGCTTAAATAATGGCTGAGACTTTGTAGCCTAGCCCAGCCTAGGACTCAAGACTTTGCAAGCACACACGAAAATAGGAAAGGCTATAGCTTGTGAGCACAGCACGCTATTATACTCATCTCATTGTATGCATTATTTTACAGTACTACCCAAATAATAGTATTTTGCTAAAATATAAATCACACAATCTTGACTTCATGGTCCTTTTCAGTCTAAATTATTCACTCAGAACTCTGAAAAATAGGGAAGTACAGTCGTGGCTCCTTTATAAACAGTATCATACAGCACAGTTGTTTGCCCTGAGAAGAATATTTTTGAGAGGCAGTAAGAAAGCTCAGTAACTGCACTGCAGATAGAATTTTCCACAATTACTGTATCGACGTAGACATCCTCTAAATAATGCATGCAAATGCACCTTAGAAAACAGTTTCAAGCATGAACCTTTGGACTTAACAAAATCCCAATGCATCTGTCTTGGTAGACTGTTTACAGATGCGTATGTGTGTACATATACTGTGTTCCAAACCTTACGTTACACCTCACGCTATGTACAGCCACACAAAACCCAATAAACTGGGGGTAAAACATTTTTCAGCTGAAGCTAATCAAGGCTAACATTTCATACCTGGATTGCTTTTGATGCAGGTTACCATTAGCCACACACTGAACAATAAATTTGGTCAAATGAACGACTTTATGTTGACCTCAGCTAAACGACTCTGAAGGTGCTGGAATTATATAAATATATATATAAAATGTGCAGTGCAGTCTGTAAGTATTTGGACAGTGACACAATTGTTGAGACGTACTCAAAAGATTGAGTGTCAAAATCAACTGTTTGGTCTTGTAAAGAAGCAAGAACGCACTGGTGACCTCAATAGCAATAGCAAACAACACTGTAGACCATGGAAGACCACGATAGTGGATGACCGAAGAATGCTTACAATTGTGAAGAAAAACCCATGAATACACTGCAGAATAAGGATTGCACAACATGTATGAAGAGTGGGTAATTCAGAAAATATTACTGGTGCATATTCAGGAAAGGAAAACAATCGCCCATCTTTAAATCAACAGCTATAAGATATGAAACAACACACTGTGGGGCAGAAGATCGAAAATATGGATTACAGGAGCTGGTTAGTGTGGGTGGTGCAGTCAGAATGATTGAGTAGCAGTATGATTTGAAATATCATATAATGAACGGAGTCATAATTTAGGTAGGAAGAGAAACAAGTGGTAATTCAGAAGGTGAAGTAATTCCATTTTTCATTTTTGTCAGCTGGGGACTACATTTCCCATGAAATAATTAGGGAAGACTTTTCTGAGAGTGGGAGACAGAGAAGATAACTCATATAAAATCCTATCTATGGTATGGACTATGGTATGGAAGCCAAAGTTTGTACATGCACAAGCAAAGCAAACCAATAATTTGGAAATGCAAAACTGTGTACAGGGCTACATTAAAAGAGAACAACAGTCATGTTCAAGTCAATATGGTGTGGCTATTTTCCAGTGGGTTTGCTAGAAGAAACTGATCTTCATTTCTACCAGATGTTTGGGTGCAGTTTCTTTCACCATATGCCAGTCTGACACGGTTAGCACACTCGCAAGGTGCGACATTAGCAAAAAATGTTGCCACATCTCCACATGCAGCAGGCTTGCAATCTGAAGAACCAAAAATCACATGAACTTGCGTTCCCCCGCAGACCCGTGGTCCCCGATAAAATCAGACCCTCGATAGAGGACAGCGCATTCCCCTTTGCCAGAGCCCCTACAGTGCATTCCGGCGATGGAACTCATAAATTATGCTTTAACGTTTATGAGTTCTCTACCTCCATCCCAGGATTTTTGAAGACGACTGTTCCTTTCATGTATTCTAATCCGTTTGTTGGCGGCTGAATCCCAGCCGAACGCCGCTGTTTCCGAACAGAAGCCACGCTCGGAGGATTAACGGCATTGTTCGAACGGCAGTCTCGTTTCACACGGACTCATACCAAAAGAGAGCGGCTGAGAATCTAAATTTATTCTGAACGAACTTCCTCAAGCGGTTAACTGACGCGAGTTGTCGCAACGTGAAAATCTATGACGGCCTCCTCCAGATCACACAGGGTGACATTTGAGTATGTGTGCGCTGAACGGCCAGAAATGCTACGTTCAGGTGCTGCCTGCGATCGAGAGGGAGGGAGTCAGCCATTGCCAGAAATCTAATTTCCTTTATTTGTCAGTCTGCTGTAAAATTCAGCCTGCTGAGCTCTGTACATACCGGTGCTTACATAGGGAAAACCAATTAAAGGCTTACAGAATCACTGATGTCAAATGATTCTGATATGGTATTGGCACATAGATGCCACCACCCTTACCCCTTCAACATCTAAACAGGTTTCAAATTGTCGAGAATATTAGTTTCATTATCACTGCTAATTACTGGCAATTCAAATGCAACATCGTGAAGAATCATTTTCACACCTTCAAAGGTGCCCAACGTTGTGTCATGGAGTACTTTTCATTAGACAGAGGGGCACCACCTACTGCCAACAAACGGCAAGCATGCTTCAACAAGCTGAACGTTAATAGCTGGGACGTGATATCACATGACTGCCTGATGACTGTATCACAGCAACACCACTGCCAGGCCGAGCAGCTAAGCAGGAATGGGTTCATTTTATCATACCTACTGTAACTGTTTTAATGCGTTTTAATTTCCGGAAAGAAAAAAAAAACTGAATAATTTTGTATGTATGGAACAAGATAAATAACTGTATAACATAAATACCTGATACTGAGCAATTGCCATTAAAGATCTGCTATGGGGCAGGTTTCCTTACAGATCTTTTGTTGCTACATTTCACTGAAGGAGAAACAACACTCTTAAGTTATTTAATTATACATACAATTATATAACCCTCATCAGGGGGCTATACTTCGCTGCAAACATGAGAAATTACACAGTATTACAGTAATACTGTAAGGATGATATACACAAATGCAGACATCTTCTGGGAACATTTCCTTCACTATTTATTTTAAACGCTGAACAGAAATGCACTTGTGAAGTCTTGCTTTAGCACTTCCAATCAATGCTACATAATTTTGCTCCTTGGTGTCCTCAGAAAGGTTCACATCCAGTGCCGTGTCACCACTGAAAATGCTGAAGGCCGCTAGCAGGAAAGGCTCTGGAACAATTCAAACAAAAAGGCGGCATCGGCACATACTGTAAGAACACAAACAGCGATGGAGTAATGTATCACAAAGGAGGTGGTAAAGGTTGGATTTCTGGATCCGTGAGGTAAAGAACACGCAAAATGTTCAAGCCCTAAATGTTAATCCTCCTGAATTAATCCTCAGCAGCGAGTCGACTGGATTCGGGCAGGTGAAGCGCAAAAAAAAAAACAAAAAAAACGTGTGACAATGGAACTGTAGCACAGCCACAGTGCACAGTGCCTGCCACAGTACCCTACAATCTGTGCTAAATCTCACAGAGCCCTGCTCCCAGCTAAACCAGCAATTATGATCTATTCAGCTACACACTACAGTATGTCTCTCCTCTGTTTGGATTGTATGGCTTACGGGTACAAGCGTGATATTGTAGGAGCTGGCTTTTCTGTGTATCCAAAAAGAATATCAGACCCTTGGCTGATGTATGGCTTTCCTTGAGGGAAATTTACACTTTCTAATAACTTGAATTTTAGATCACACATTACACTGACCGGACAATGTCATGAAATTACAACAGCCATATATTTCCCCTTGTGAAAACTCGCATTCTTTTATTTAACACGACGTGACCCATGTAACGAAATATCAAACATCAATATATTCATTCATTAAAAAAAAAAAAAAACAGGTCAACTGTGCTGCTGCATGCCTAATAATCAGCTGTCACTTTCCCTGCATTTTAAACATGCTTCCAGCAAAATACAACTGAAATGAGATTGCCCAGAAAACCTCAATGCAAAATGAAATTTTCAAAGCATGAAAATTCATAATCAAATTTAGAAATTGGATGAATAATGGGCTCTCTGACAGTGGATGTAGTCACTATGTTTACCAATGCACCCAATTTGGATACCAGCACTGTATTGTATTGTAATTCAAAGAACGAACAGATATAGTTAAATAAAAATAAATTTTAAAAAAAGATTAATTCAACACACAATGCATAGAAAGACTGCAACAAAAACATCTTACAAATATCAGCCTGGTAAAAGAAGTAAAAACATTACATAATCCATATTTAATAGCTTTAGTTCAATAGTTTTATCTCTAAAGACTTTATCTACCTGCATAAGTTTGGTAGTCTACCTCAGCTAATGCAAATATGCACGTACAGCCCTGCAACTGCAAACCAGTTCAAAAAGACAGCCAAGGAGAAAAACTGCACACAAGGCCGTGTCATAAACAAAACCACAATTTGGACATTTTCCACATGGCCAGCATTTCTGAAGGATGAGCGGGCAGTCATATAGCTGGTCTATGACTACACACTGCAATCATGAATTATACCACTATTTCCTTTGCCCTTTGTGTCTTCCTTCTAATGATCCTACTGTGTATCATACATGGATTGTGTTTCAGAAGGTATTTATCCAGTACCAACAAAAGTAGTTTCATGAAAGTTGCATATGTTGATATAATTTTCTTAAATATCAGTACGTTTGTAATGAAACCCTTTGTGTTGTAATGCACATCTTGCCTGTTAAGCTCAGAAGAGGCTTGTACCAGATCCCTGAAAAAAAAGCTGTTTCATGGCTTTATTTATTCACTAAAGCACACAAGTGCAAATAAAAGATACAAATTGATTAAAAATTACTTCTAATGTAAGTGTTTAAGCTTCAAAGTACAAATATGTTTACATAATTAGTTCTGAAAATTATAACATTCTGTTTTCCTATTTATTTGTCACAATATTTATTTTATAACTTCCATGATTTTGATGCCTACATTATGTCTTTGTTTCTGACTATTTTTATTAATAGCATTTTCAACACTTTATTACACGTTCTGAGATGAGTGTGTCAGTGAAAAACATTGCTCAAGTGATTTGAACACATTTTTTACTAAACCACCAATTATATCGCAGAGCTAATATGGAGAACAATCATTAATCATGGGTGACCTCTCTGATTATGGGGAAAATCACAAATGCTTTTTAGAACATGAAATTATAGAATGGCGTAAATTGTAAAGACCACACTTTGAATAGGTGCTGCCTCCCTGGATCCACATCTACACTCCAAATAAACAAGCTTGGGAAAAAAAATCTACCGTTTTCTTTGGTAGTAAAACAGCCAGCACAATGGTTTTCCTCTATTCCACCTGCATGGTAGAGCACCAATACACATATTACCTGGCTTTCATGGATAATTTCTAATTGGCAATAGAAAGAGCAACCCAGAACACCACTTCAGCCAAGACTGAACTACCTACTGAATATTAGTGGCCTACGGTCTCACAGCCAAACAACGATGTTTGTTTAACTCACCCCACACCCTTTGAAAGTACATTCAGATCAGAGATTAACTAGACTACTGTTCTGTCCAGTTCAGGGGTTAAAAGAGCCCTGTGTTCTGTTTTAGAAAACCACACTCCAGGGTATTTTTTCTGTTTGCAAGCTTCAAAAAGATATTGAACCTTTTGATCTATACTTACAGCACATATATTAGCATTTTTTTATAGAGAAAAAAAAGCATCTCCCCATCTAGCCACTTGCAATGGGTGATGCAAATGCTGAAATTCAGCAGTGCGATGCTTCTGCCCTTCCCTAACAGCCGTCTGCTCAGTAAGGTCTGCCCTTTAATTCTGAAACAAATCTGTAAATCAAGACACTGGCATAATGCCCAGTGAACTGAGAAAGCAAGCCCTTATTATAAAATTATATATTTTTTCATAAAATATTGTATATACTAATTATATGTTTTTTTATATCTCACAAATGATAAATGTTACACAGACCGGATACACATAAATCTTCTTACAACATTTCTGTGGGATGTCATTTAACTGACGCTCATCTTGAGGGCTCACGGTCATATGAGCAAACCCAATTCTTGCTTGCTGATTTTTGAAAAAGCGGCTATACTTTCTATGATTATTATGGCCTATTGCCAATATCTGGCATAGGCTTCGTATCATGCGTTTACCAAGTAATGTATAGTACAGGGTTCTAAAACCCAAATCCAGGAGGGCCGCTGTGTCTGCTGGTTTTTGACATGTTCCTTCACTTAAGTGCTTCATTTAAGCCACTGATTGGCTAAAGAGTCTGTGCACCTTGGTTCCAAGGCCTTAATTGGCTGCTGATTGAAAGGAAATCACAAAATTCAGATGAGACTCCAGGACCGGAGTTTGAGACCCCTGGTATAGTACATCAATTCCTTGCCTATTTATATCAGTGTTATAAAGAGGATATGAGCAACACTAAAGGTGGCAATGCTATTGCACATTTGCATTTCTTAGTCTTGAGCTCCAGCCTTCCGTTTTTAAACATCTCTCACACCGTAATGCACGGAAAAACTTATGAAACCTACTGAGGCAGCTCAAGAGGAAAATGATTATTTATCACCCGAGGTATCTGTTGGGGTGGTATAAGAGGGACCGCTTACTGCCGAGCGCCATCAGTGCCGTGAAAGGGAGGGGAGTGCGGGGGACAGTTTTACGTGTTGCACACCATCCCTAATGTCCCGTCAAGGGTGGAGTCAACAAGGAATACCACGCTGCTCTTTATAGAGCCTCGCCTTTGATAAAGGTCAGGGGAGAAAAAAAAGTTACCAAGGCAACTTCATACAAAAGAGGACAGGAGAATCGACAATGTCATACACGTATCTGTAATCTTTCATCCGGTGTCCACACAAACACTGCATCAATATTAGTACTTTGTGCCAGGATTACAAAAGAGAGATGGTGGAGAAAATATCTAGAAATCTCAATTTTATATTACAATGAAAAATCTCCACGTAAGTCAATAGCCTAGTTACAGAACAGACAAATTGTCAGCAGCCAATGTACTACTGGATAAAGATATATGAAGAGACACTTTCAGGATATTTACGCTGCCAAAGGTATGTGGACACCTGACATCCAACAGCTCATCCAAAATTATGGGCATTAATATGGAGTTGGTCCACCCTTTGCTGCTATAATAACCTCCACTCTTCTGGGAAGGCTTTATACTAGATGTTGGAGCATGGCTGCAGGGATTTGTTTCCATTCAGCCAGAAGAGCATTAGTGAGGTAGGGCACTAATTGGGTGATTAGGCCTGGCTCACATTTGGCTTTCCAATTGATCCCAAAGGTGTTGGATGGGGTTTAGGTCAGGGCTCTATGAAGGCCAGTCCAGTTCTTCCATACCGTTCTCGACAAAACCATCAAAACCATGGACCTCACTGTGTGCCCGGGGGCATTACCATGCTGAAACAGGAAATGGCCTACCCCAAACTGTTAGGGAAGCACAGAACTGTCTAGAATGTAATTGTATGCTGTAGCATTAAGATTTGCCTTCACTGGAACTAAGTGGCCAAGACCAAACCATGAAAAACAGCCCCAGACCAAGGGGTGTCCACATACTTTTGGTCATATAGTGTATAATATGCACTGCATCTAAAAATCTGATTACCAATTTTAACTTTCAC
Source organism: Anguilla rostrata (assembly GCF_018555375.3). Classification (NCBI taxonomy): domain Eukaryota; kingdom Metazoa; phylum Chordata; class Actinopteri; order Anguilliformes; family Anguillidae; genus Anguilla; species Anguilla rostrata. The sequence continues at coordinate 27,442,860 of NC_057946.1, read as the reverse complement.
AGCCTCACAGACTACAATGACATTTGTACCCTTAACCACAGATGATTATACATGGAATTAACTTCCAGGCAGTTGTGGACAAAATACTGGAATTTACCGTACACACACGGCGGGGAATGTTTACGGGTTGCAGGGTTATACGTAGTACCCTGCTATCTACTTATCTCCTAAACACAGTCCACAGTTTTAACAGCTCAGAACACTTGCTCTCTCACCCCCTAAAAAACAGCAAGAACCAACACTGTTTTTATTTGAATAAAACAGTGAAAGTTGCCATTTCACAGCAAGAACACCATGTCAGCACCATTTTAGTTGTGCGTCACGGGGGGATTTAACAATGAGATTCTGTGTAAGAACTCAGTCTAGAGCAAACTGCGCAAGGTCACAGCTACCTAAGACATAGTCTACCCGTGAGCAGATGGATACATTTCAAATTCGTACCAATTTGTAGTATTGCTGGGAATCAAAATTACTACTGTATATAATTTACACAGTACAGCTTATTAATTGGTGTGAATTTATGAATTAATTTTGCACACAGCTGAGGTTCTCGGGGGTGGGTCATACAAGTTGGCTCTGGGAAATAGTCTTTTCAATTCTTATGCACTATGGCCATTTTGCATTTTTCGTGGGATTTGTCATTTTTGAGATTTAAAATTTGAGAACCGAGGGCAATATTCATTAATAAAAAGCCCAGCCACTGACACAAATCTGTGATGATCTGTAATTAGAGATACTTAGTGTCTTTTATTCTATGATATCTTGTGACACGTCTAGTTGATGTGGAGAGTTAGAGTGAATAGTTGAAATCACACATTTAATAAATTGTTTTATGGCTTGAAATGAGGTCCTGCTATTTCAAATGAAACTGATGAGAATGACAAAAAAAGGATAAATCTAGTCAAATTTAAATTTCATTCACGGAGAAGGTATACATATAGTGTGCCTGGTCCAATTGCCATCTGTACCAAAACAACCGATCAGTTTAAGCCATGGAACCAGTAATGGCTTTGTAGGAGTTTTAGTCCAGCAGCTTATGACTATTCAAATTGCTACTTTGAGATTTTGCTAGCAGCAGCAAGCCGTTAAAGGTAGTATGAGTCAGCGCCCAAGCAAAGCTCCCCGCGCGGGTTCCACTTCAGCAGTGTTCTCTTTCAGTGCGGAAGTAACAGGTGGCACCCGGGGGCAGATGTGAACGCCCTCTCCCGCGTACCACTTTGACTTGACTGGCCTTTGACATGAGGACGCGTGGCCCAAAAAGGGGGTAGCGCCGCGGTCCGTAAATGAGTGTGTAATAAGGGTGCGGCGAAGATGTGACCATGCTGACCTGTTGGGACGCACTTCCCCACATTACCTTTAAAGTGCTCGTTTCAACGGTTATGTCACGTACCCTTGTTTTCGATTCTCCGTCGACGTAGCGCATGCTCTCTGGCCCGACTCACACTTTTCCTCTCTCACATTACATTGTCTATTATTCCCTTTGGATACAAAATTTACTTTAAAGTGTTCCTACTGATTAATTTGCTCATTTATGTTTTATTTCTTAACTACAGGCTGAAATTGACAGAATAACTTGTATTGTGATGTACTGTAATCAATAATAATGACCATCATCATCAATTATTATAGTTTTTATGTAAATTGTAGATGTTGTGGACTGTTGCAGATGTCTTTGGGTAGAATTTTCGTTCAATTAATGTCCTTTAAGAACTTCCTGCCTTGAGTCTATGCAGCTATTCTTAAAGTATAATTGTACCTTCACTTTACCACCTGAACTGTCCAGATGTCTGAAGAGTTAGGAGGGATTTGCCAACGTTTGCTCAAAATGCCCAGCTAACAGCCGATGGCCAAGAAGTTTTAAAGTGTTGAAGTTGTCTGTTGTGTTATCTTCGTTATATCACTTATGATGCATTCTGGTTATTGCTCAAAAGGTGAAATTCTGTAGAAAGGCTCAAATGAAAAAAAAAGAAAAGAAGTACATTTCACAAGTAACATATCACCGAAATCAGCAGGTTCCCTCTGACATCTTTATTGGTGGCCAGTGCGTATTCCATAGAACTGTTTAAAGAGCAAGGCCTACTGTTCTTGTACCGCCATATCACACATACACATTTTAGTTTCATTGGGTGTAGCTTTCTATGGGGAACACCACTTGCCAACTGCTCTGCATGTGCATATTATCCTGTCTGAGTGTACTGCAGGACTGCATCAATGCGATTGATCTGCGCAGGCAGAAATTACTTAGCCGATGACATAACACACACTTGATTCATTCTGTGTTGCTACATTTTCAATTGCATGTTTACCAATGTACCAGCTTTCCCTTGCAACTAAAACATTAAGAAATGGTTTTATAGGATAAATATACTTATTTTGCTATGGTGAACTTAAAACTGAAATGTTTACAGTACTAGCATCTATCAGAGGATGCCTTTACGACATATTCAACATATTTTGTTTTCCCTAGTAATAGCCCCCTATCAAGAGAGGAACGGCTATGCAGGGATGGCATCAAATTTTTAATTTGATCGATTCACGAAAAGAATTTAAATTCATGAATTAAAAAATGTCTGTTATGTTCTATAAGGATTTATTTCAATTTGTGAACTGAATTGGCCCCGACCTTGAAGCAAAGAACAGGATTCTGGAAGCAGAATTTTCAAGCCCCTAGAAAGTCAATTAAGAATTCATTTTATTAAAATAAAAATACCACAGCATTTTAAATTTGCTCCAATCCAACCACACACCCCCCCCCCCACCCAACAAAAAAAAGTGAGAGACAAAAAAGCAAGCAGCCAAATTCCACTCGACCAACCCAACAAAAGAATATACAGCAAGGAATGAAAATACAAACCTTGCTGCAACTGTCCTTGAATCCTTCTGTGCCTCTCCAAAATACAAATCTACCCTTGCTACAGTTTTGCTCTAGCAATGGCTGTGTTTTGCCCTCAAAATAGAGCCATACATGTGACAATGCATTTAGAATACTAAAAAAACAACACATTAACAGAAGAATGCTAGGTACACATTTTAATTACTAGTATTGCCATTAGTCAGATGGAATTCATTTAGTCCACAGCTTTGCTCTCTCCACAGGATCATCTTGTTTTAATCCAGAACTGCAGCCTCTTCCTAATTAGTTCAGGGAACCAATATTTGGGAGTGTAATATTCATATAAAATCATTTATACACATTCACGTTCTTAGAATAGAGGATTTTCTTACCCCCTACTTAACACACTGATCTTTAGTCTGGTCCAATCTGATTGGTGGATGGCTGCCGGGCAATGCTGACCAACCCTGCATAATAATCTTAATCTGATGCTGTCTGGTGTTCTTCCTCCTCACTTCCTGTTGTGCAAACCCTTTTCATCTCCCGTGCTTAACCGCTGAACTGAACCGTCTGAAGAAGGTTCACAACCGTGAGCCTGTGCTCAGTAACATGCCTTCTAAAGACAGATGCCTACAAACCTTCACCCTCCCTGCACTGCTGGCCAAGATCTTAGGCTCCATTACCACTGACTACATCCATGTCCTACTGCTGTGACTTCACTGTCCGACACCAATCAGGACTTGGCTCATTCCTATCTCAGAATAACAGACTTGCTTACCATCTTCCACCACCTTCTGAAGGTTCATTAAAGGTTGTATCAGCGATATAATACAACTATTGGATACCATAGGCATACATTTATATGTCTTGGAACAAAATAAAGAACATTTTAAACCAAAACTACATAACAAAGTTAACAAAGGCAAGCCCTTTAGGAGCAGGGTCTATGGGCCTAACATATACACCAACTTAAGCCCCCCCCCCCAAAAACACACACACACGCACACTGATGCTTTTACAACAGTGCAGAATGGCCTTGGAGAAACTCAGGACTTATTTCCCATTCTGCCATAGCTCTGTGACATCAGCACAGGGCAACTACATGAAGCTGACTAGAAAATACACCCTGAAAGTTTATGGGCAAAAAAAACCACAAAAAACACGTTTATTTCCTTTATTATTGGACTTCCTTTAAAAGCAGTAGAAAAATTATGGCACCCATTCCAAGAGACCAATAATAAAATATTATACAAGATTTTAACGACATACATAAACTGAGCATGTTTCCAAAACACACAAGACTCCAGTTGTCACAGGGAACATATGGAACAAATTTGGCTACCTAACCTGACAACACAGTAGCCTACTATGACACAATCAAAGTTTGGCATATACAGTTTCTCAAATCTCCAAAGCATACCCCAAAATATAAACTGTTAATTCTAACTGTCAATCTAATATAACAATTTGTACGAAAATTTGTTAAGAACATCAGATTATTAATGTAAGGGGCGGACAATAATATTCCCACAGTTAATTCGCGACAAGTCCAACACCTTTGCTCGATTTAATTCAATGCTGAGAATAAATTGTTACTTTCATAACTCGTGAAAGTGATACGCTGCGCGCAGGTTGCACAAAAAGAAAAGAACAAAGCATACAAGTAAAGCTGTCCATAAATAGAAACATGTGGAGTAAAAGGAAAAGGGTCAACGAGGAATCATGACTGTCAAGCTAAAAAGACTACGTCGATCTTTTGTTCTAGAAGTGCACAGCGTGACACCATGCGAAGTTTAACAAAGGCACTGAAAAGTCACTAATTAGCCTACACTCTATAGCACCACTTTCGATTCCACATTTCAACAAATAGCCAGTAAAATGAGCAAGGCAAGCGTTTTAGAGGAATAGACCACGGCTTAAAAAACCCGATTAAACCATAATAAAGCTTGCTCTTTTTTTACCCGTGTTTTCCATCACGCAGTTCCGCCCCATTATATAAATTTACCTGGCTGAAGACAACTAGACACACAGCTCAGAAAATTACAAAGGGGTCCGAACTGCGTAATTGACAGACAGAGAACAGAGAACAAAAAGATTTACATGCTCAAAGTAATCAGTTCACAATCTCTGTTATTTCTAAAATTCAATCGGAGTGAAAAATAGAATTCCCCCGCCCACCAGGCGAATGCATTACACACGCAGCCGAATGGTAAACAATAATCCAGTTTCCTCCTCCTGTTATACCTAATTATCGAACCATATGCTGTCTGAGGTGCTTGTAACGACTTGTTCGGTCGACTTTTAGTTCCGTTTGCTGTAAATTACAATTATTTATTCTGCTAGACGGAAAAATCTTGCTGCACGAGCGTTGTTTTCGCGAGCAATACTACATTTATCAGTAACGCCCCTCGCTGATCTTAAAATGGCAGCATAGGGATATTTCCGAGGCATCACATTGGTAATTAAAATGTTGCAAAATAATAAGTCTAATATATAAACAAAAATGAATGAAATGCGGGGAATATTTTAATTTGATCTGTTCGACTGAATGTTATTAATAAGCATTACACATCTCGTTGACAAGGCATTTTGTCGCATACTTCCTTTATCCAACTTTGATAATAAACATTGCCATTCCCTATTTGACGGCATAGGCTTAAACAACACCAAGAAAACATACGCGATCCTACTGTTTTATATTCAGTAGTATTTGACAATAAATAAAATAACACGGATAACTTGGAAATGAAAAAAAAAACAATGAACTGAGAGGAACAGTAAGCTTAGAACTGCTTGTTTGCACACACCCTCGCCGCTTGCGCTTCCTTCTATTTTCAACCATGCAATATGATTTGCTCGTTATAAGATTCATGAAAAATCCACTAGGTTGCTAGTTCTGTATAGGCTACAGCATATCTTGCCACAGCCACACGTGTATTAACAGTCGATAATATAAGAAACACCTACCCATCCATTGCACAGAGGAAGCAGAAAACAGGATGAAGCTGCAGACAGGGCTCAGTGAAATAAGGAGATAGGTTTGGGTGTTGTTACAACAGCGCAGCTTAGCTCGCCAACACAATATTTCGCTCTCATAGGCACAAAGACACGCTTCCTGCTACTGACGTGAACACAGAAATACACAGACATGTACAGACGCCTCACCACACAAAATGGCTTCCTTTTGCCATCAGGCCACACAACCGAGCTCTGTTAAAACGTACCAGTTGTTACTTGGTTTCAGCGATGTGTTCGATGCAGTCAAAAAGTTACAACAGAAAAAATAATAATTACGATGTCCCTATCTCTAATTTCAATGGACTGTGGCTGTGGGAAATTGAGTGATGTGCTTTATCGTAGCTGACCAGGAACCAGGAGTGTTGTCGATCGCATTCTGTGCAGGTATTGAATTCGACGATTGACGACTGATGAGTGTAATATGAAAAGTTGAAACCAGTTATAATTTCATGTTTTGTTATTAATGCTGAGGGAAACTGCGAAGGGAGTGCAGCGAATAAACATGTGCACGTGTGCGACAATATGACTTGGTGGCTTATTAAAATGTACGCTGTCAGATATGAGTGCAAGAAACGGGCTAACTGCGAGTCATAATTCTTTTGATATTTTTAAATATTACTATTCGTCCATATGTAGCCTACCATTCAGGGTGCGATTCTTTTCTAACAAATTAGTCATTTTTACTGTAAATTGTCATTTAATTGTTTCCTGAACTTTACTTTGTGTTAAATGCTGTTCCTCCCTCCAACTGCGCACTATATTCTTCAAAGCTCGAATTCTGATTTAATCTTCAGGTGGCACCAGTTTATAGGAAAACATATTTCTCGTATTTCATACATGAACATATGTCCAAAATGTAATATATAATTTAGTACCCCCCACACAAAAATAGGCATGCATGCACAATTACACAACCCCTTACACATGCACACCCAGTATGGGAGGGAAAATGCAAAAAAACATTGATTTTGTGACAATCTGAAACCTAAAAGATCAACCTTAAAGATCTTTTGGTCTACACTTGTGGACTGCCTTCTTCAGGTAAAACCTCACGTTTGTGATTGGATTCAAGTCTGGATACCGAGATGGCCATTGCAAAGCAGTCATTTTGTGGACAGTTAACCATTTCTTGCTGCTTTTTCATTTGCAGCCAAGCTCTACTGGCCCAATTCTGTATTAATGGACTTCAGAGGTAGAGATGTGAACCTCAGTTTTCTGAGGTAATTACAGAAATGGTCTGTTGTATGATCAATATATTTTTAATTTAATTTGCTCACATTCTAAATTTAATAAACATTTTATTGACAACATTGTTAAAAAGCTTATCTGCATTATAATCAAGTGGAGAAAGCTAGTATCTGGTTACCAAATCCCTAATTTATGTGTGCTGTAAGGCCATCAAAGGATGTTGAGTAAAATAATGGGACGCGATCTTTCATTTGAGTGACATGTATTTAAACAAGTGTCTTTTCCACCTTAGAACGATTGCCAAAGTCAGAGACCTTTGTTTCTGAAAACGACTGAAACTATATGAGAAAATTGAACAGGGAAAGTGGTGGGACGAACCAGGTTTTCATTGATCAACTTTGTTAGGGAAAACAACCTGAGGGTATTTTGATGCTTGTTGCTCTTTTCATTACTTTTTAAATTTTATTCGATGGACATGTCAAACTAACGTGCACATATTGAGGATGCTTCTGAATACCAGGTAAATGTGTATGTCAAAGCTACAATTCATCGGGTGAACCCGGCCAAATACTACAGATTTAAGAAATGGTTCATACATATTTGAAGCATCTGTAAACAACAACAACAACAACAACAACAAAAAACACAGCTCAGAAGTAAAGCAAGAGAATATATTTAAATGGTATTTCTGTTTTAATGAAGAGGGACACACTGCTTATTTAGCAATGCCCAGTGTTATCATACTCTTCTGGCATTAAGTCAGTTTTGTGTTTCACACATTCTGTCTCAAGACTGTTCTTGAATTGGACTCCCTGGCCTGTCCTTGCTGAGTCAAAGGAAGATGCAGGCAGTGGAGATGTTATCCCTTCATTCCCCTGAAGCCTGTGGGAACTTGCTATACCGGTCTGACCAGCTTTGCTTCAGTCCTGTACACACACGCAAGGTGTGGACCTCGCATTTCCAAACAGTAAAAAGAGCTAGTGCAATCAGATTCATGTACTAATACAGCAATGGACTGAATGAAAAATAAAATAAAAAAAACTTGTAAGAACTGTTTAATGCTTACTCAGATTTCATATGAAGTGCACAGCCAATATGATTAGTGTTTTTATTTGATGTCTTTTGGTTTTGAAATTACCTTTGTTCTGTCAAATACTGTGTGTTTAAAAGACTTAATTTGTGAAAAAATCCACATCAGTTGTCAGATGATGAATCTGTATGTTTTACCTGACCCATTGTGGGAATTTCTGCTTATGCCTTAAGCCTGGTAAATATCCTAAGGCTATGAACCTTGCATGATGAATTAAGTGAAAAATCATTACTAGATGACAAACACACTCACCTTTTTCATAAAAAAAACAGACATTCTCCGAAATATGTTGATTTGCTACTCAGGTTGGATAATACAATTTACAACCACACAAAATCCTCTATTCTGAGGCCTTTGACATTGAACTGTATGCATATAGCCTAATTATTATTTCTCTAAGCTCTTCTAAGATGGCAAAAGCATTTTAAGGACCAAAACTGGCTTCACTGCTGCTCACATTCATTTGTTTTGTCTGAAGTCTTGAACTGAGCGTGTGCAGCAGTGCTACATTCCAAAGTATTATTTTGTCCCTTTTCTTTTCTTTCCTTCGGTGTACTTGCACAGCCTTGGAGAGAGAATGGAAAGAGTAGCGGCAAGTCTGAGTAATGCAGAACTATTTCTACTCTATAATTTCTTCATAATTTATTTATTTATTTATTCATTTTTACAATTTGACCATGTTGCAAGCTGTTTTGCAAGGGTATGTGGATGTCCAGCACAGAGGAGAATCTGTATGGAGTGTAGTATAATGGGTAAAGAGCTGGTAGTGTAACCTAAAGGTCACAGGTTCAATTCCCACATTGGACACTGTTGTTGTACCCTTGCGCAAGGCACTTGACCTGCATTGATTCCATATCATATCCAGGTGAATAAATGGATGCAGTGTAAATGTTATGTAAAACGTTATGTAAGTTGCTCTGGATAAGAGCATCTGCTAAATGCCTGTACATTTTTTTGTTATGTAAATGAAAGCTCAGACAACTGAAGCAATGACTGCATGCTATAGCTGTAGGACTGCATTCCACCTCCACTCTCGACCAACAGTGTGTCAGCAGAACTCTTGCTGTCAGCAGAACAGTTGGCACTTTGGGGCTATGGCTGTTGACAAGGTTTTTCAGCAATAAATATAATTCAGAATAGTAAAAGCGGTGACTGTTGCATTTTGATACAACTGCAAGAGTAAAATTTGAATGTTGTAAGAATTCTGGATCCCAGCTACCGGACCTGCTTTTTTGAATGCAAATGCCATACTTCACACTGCAGTGTGGGGCAAAATTACGATGGTGCTCCATTCTGCAAACTCCTTAGGGCTTTTGTGCATCTTCAGTCTTTGCGTGTTTCATGTTGTTACATGTTTTCACAGCCAAAAATCATGTCTGTATCAGGCAAATAATGTGTAAACAGGGGTGGAAAACATACTGCAAAGTTGTACTCAAGCAGAGGTGTTGTTGCTTCCTGGAAAATTTGAATGAGTAGAAGTAAAAATCCTTAATCCTAAATTGAACTAAAGCACAACTTGTTCCATGCATAAATGAAATGAATCCTGGTTTCAGATCTCACTTGGAGTTGCATACATATTTTATGGCCCCCACCATCAATAGATAGCTGAGCTGATATGAATAGTTATAACCAAAATGTGAAGCATAGTTTAGAAAATGTGAAGGTAATTTAAATGTTTGGAGGACAAGATTTTATATGAAGTATACATGGGCAAACGTGGAAGTATTGCCAGTCACAAATACACAAACTTTCAAATCCCAGAAAACCACTACAGTACTACAAAATATTGGTTCTCCAAACTGAAAGTCTTTAAGTAACTAATCACATGACCACTTTTTAGTTTTCTCAATTTTCAGTGTTCAAGGTTGTGTGGAATAGAAATGATACATTCCAATGCCAAGCCTTTTAATGTTGGTGCAGCAACCTTAAGTACCTTATATTAACTCATATTGTGCTGTTCTACATTACATCTTTGCCATGGGCTGGCATTATGGTGCAGGTAATTAGCACCATCAGCTCACAGTAAGAAGGTACCAGGCCCAAATCCCAGCCGTCTCCACCCAACATGTGCGGATTGGCTCCATCCCCCACATAACCCTGACTGGGGGGCAAGTGTTATAGAAAATGGAAGGAATGAAGGGCGGAGTGCCTTGTTTATTTATTAATTTATTTTTTATTTTAACTCACAAACACTTTTATTTTTTACGTTGACCCAGTGTTAAATTCATAGTTATGAACTTGATCATTTCGGTTTTGTATTTGAATGGAGTAATAACATGTAGTTGACAAAACCACAAATATTGTATGTTATCTGAACATCACAATGTGAGTTAATACAACTTATTTGTGGTTGCTGTTTCAACATAAAAGGCTTGTCACCAGAACTTGCAATCCACAGATGTTAAAACTTGAAAGCTGAGAAAACTTAAATGTGGTAATGTATTAGTTAATAATTAGTCGCTTAATTTTTTATTCTGTTTTTATTTGAACCAAAGATTTACAGTGTGAAGTACAGTAAAATATTACTAGTAAACCAATTATTTTATACCTCTTCATGACAATAAACAAAAAAGTATAAACACTGAGGAAAGCAGAAGCAGAGGACTATTATGTGTTATTATGTATTATATATACCACATTTCCAAGTCACAGAATTTGTTGAATACAGAATACAGTTGTTGTGTTTAGCACATTTTAGCCAAAATGACATACAGAAGGTGCACAAGTTTAGAACAGCACTACTTCATCAAGAGAGAGAGAGAGAGGTGGATTGTTAAATTGATTGTGAGACACCCTTTGTTACTGACCAGTACCAAATTTGTAGGAGCAACCATTAGGCAGCTCTAATTTACACATTGCTCAGATTTTCTCTCTTTATACACAGCAGTTTTTTTTACGCCACTGTCTAATAAAAATCTATTTTAACAGAGCTTGTGAAAATCTCTGCTACTTTGCTCATAAAGTTATTTTGCAAAATAGATCCCAGAAATCATTCATTATTTTATAACCACAATCCAGTTGTTTATTATCAGCAGCATATCTGAGCTGTTGCAGCTACAATATACATCACAGTGTGCAGATACTCAAAGACCATTTACTGATTATGGAACATGGACACACAGCACTAAGACTTAGATTACAAGATTCTGGTCCATTGTGTTCCACATCTGTCCCTTTCCCCTCAGACTGATGGCCAATCTTCAGTTATCAGCACAAGTTTAATGCATGGTTTTTACCCATTGGTCCGTGTCTCTGAAATTGGAGCACTAATTACAGAAAGTAATATAAAGATCAATTATTCACCGAATCCCTTGTTGAAAAATCCATTTGTTATATTAAAATCATTCAAAACTTGGGATTCATACCATCAATTCTGTAAAATGTCCTTCACATATGTATCCAACAAAGTATAATCTAAGTCAATACAACATAATCAATACAGGTGTGCATTACTGGTAAAGTGGCTACAGTCAGTCAAAACAAATTATAATTGTGAAATATTATGTAGTTGTGTGTGTGTGCGTGTGTGTGTGTGCGTGCGTGTGTGTGTTGCCTGTAATAATCAGCTCTTTTGCAGATTATAGTCAATCTTTCACCATAGTCATATTCTTGTGAAGTTCTGGTGTACAATTTTACAGATACTGTACCAAGTGTGTCCAGCTCAACAACACGAATCATACTTTATTTAAAAGGAAATAAAATTGAGGTTCTACACATTATGGAAACGTCTGAAATACTGAACCTGGCAGTAAATGGCTGGTCAGGGGAAAACACTCTGTGGAAATGTATAAGGTTTCAGTGAATGAGCTGTTGCCATCTGGTCATACTGTATAAAGTGCACACACAACATATGGCCATTATTTTCAAAGAAATGCATGATATAAAAAAAGAAAAAGTAACCACATGCATTTAAATGTAATTCATTACTGATTGATCCATATAAATAATAGACAACATCAAATAATGTGACAGCAAAAATAAATATGAATGAAAAAAGAAAAACTGAAAATAACTTTAATTATATAATTCTGCAAGTCCTATTTCTTTCTCTGTGGTAGTTTAGTATTCCATGAATTTGTTGCGGACTATATGCAGCACTTAATGCTTCTGCATATGATCTGGACTGATAATAAACCCTGTGTTAGGCTCCAAAGTGAGCACTCCAAATGTGTTCAAGATACATGACGCAGAGTATGATTTCAGCAACAGACTTACAAAACAAGCTTGCTACTCTGGTGATCAGAATAAAGTTGTTTTGTTTAGCAAATCTTTGTGTGGTCCTCGTGTGTACTTTCCTTCATACATGCAAGATTTTTGGTTGGACCGCAACAGCAGGGCCAGCCCTACAAACGCGAATGTCTGTGACTGACTGAGTGATTGACTGAGTGAGTGATGAAGTTACACCATTGGTTGGCCGAGTTATGAATTCACACCATTGGTCGGCCGGGTCACATGTGTTAGGTCCAGCCACATACTAGGTTTTGACCTGGTCTTGTTGCCAGGTCTGACATGGAGGTTTGAATGCAACTAGTAAAACCAAATTAGTGGTGAGGACTGTATCTTCAGGCTACAATAAGACCATGTATACCAAGGAAGGATCATTTATAGGTGTATGCAAAATTAATTGAAGTCACAGTGAAATTTTTTTTAATTGACATGGTATAATACTTTTACATTTTAAGTGTGTATTACATAGCAGGATGTTTTATGTGAGTTTGAATCCCTTGATCCTCAATCTAAATTTAATGAGGTGGTGAAGATTTGCCACAACTAAATTCCTCTATGGAGCAGTGAAAGAGCTATTTTTCATAGGCATTGTTAATTTGGGTTATGTGTTACTTTTTCTTGTCGTGTGAATGGAATCAAGTCACATAAATTCTTTGCAAGACAGGTGATCAGTGTGATCAGCCAATATTATCCATAGTTTATAATTAATGACATTATCATTTAGATGGTAGGGATCCTGCCCTGGACTGAAAGGGAGTTTTGCAAAAGCTCTCTCAGAAGCAATAAATATAACCTTATATTAACCGTATTTGGGTGACCAGCGAATCGTAACAAATTACGATTTGCCAACGCTGGAAGTAAACATAAGTGATGTAAAATGAATGACGGATAGTGGGACTTTGGACTATACATATTGTTGTGTGAACTCATTCCCTTCCTGCAGAATAAAGAACAATATTGACAGTTCCTGCATCGTACCTTTTTCAACCAACTCTCGGACTCTTACAATAGGAACCAATGGAAATACAGAGATTTATGACGACAACCAATTAGAAGCGAGATAAAATACTTCCGGGTCGTTTGTGTTAGGTCACGTTCCATCTGTAAACTGGGGTAAAGGGCATGAGCATAACTTTCATACGCTATTGTGGGAATCTTGACCGTTTTAAAGAAGCTAGTCTTTAGGTAGCTGACTAGGTCTCTAGATTTCTGCTCAATTAAAAGGCTTGGTACATTTCTCCACAGGACATGTTGCCTAACACAGGGTAAGTTTGCATGTTGGCCAGCTGGCTTATCCACTTTAATTTGTCACAGCTGCAAGTTAGTCAGCGTTAGCCAGTTTACGTTCGCTAGTCATGTATGTCGATATCTCGTAAAAGCATGAAAGTTACGAATATCCGTGGAAGGAACTAACATACTTCATGGCTGGTATGGTACTACCTATTGATGCTTGCCTGATAGAGCAATGTAATTTACACGTATGGCTTTGCATTCACTATATAAGTTGACCATGACTGACTAACTACGAGTTTTTTAAAAATGCAAATTATGTGCAAAACGTAATGAAAAATGCCTCCTGCAAGGTATTGGCCATTATCACTTGAAACAATATTACTCAGTGTTCGAAGTGGTGACAGACTATTGATAGACGTAGCTTAGCCAACGTTTAGCCTTTTGCAAACTATATCACCAACAAACTCAAACTACAGTAATTTTACTGTTTACTGTACTTTCATAGCTAGCATTTACAGCTACAAAAATAAAGGCTTCTTGTTGTCTGCCAGACTGGAATGCGACCTCTATCCGAGACTTGACCTTTTCTCTAGTAACGGATACATCAGTGTTGCGTTGCAGTCATGTTGGTGATTTATCCTAATTAACTATTATTTTTGAATAGTACTTTGTGACCATGTGGACTGGGTATCTTTTGCCCCGCGTTTTAAGGTTGTGCTTGTGAATTCCAGAAAGCTGGCGGGATGCACCCTATTTATCACAGGGGCGAGTCGGGGCATTGGCAAAGCCATTGCACTGAAAGCAGCCAAGGACGGTGCCAATGTGGTGATCGCCGCTAAAACAGCCCAGGCCCACCCCAAGCTCCCAGGGACCATTTACACAGCTGCAGAAGAAAGTATGCCTCAACCTGCTTTCAATTCCTTTGTAGGGAACGTCATGAACTCTCTGAGAGTTACGCTGTATAGTGTTGGTTTAATAACATCGATGCCGATGTAAGCATGATTGACTTGTGCATGCTGTAGCTAAACCCCTGAACGATTATTGGTGCAGTCTACCCTACCTGTAACATAAAGTCAGTCAGTGATGATCTTTTAAAAATCATGCAGAGAACCATTTGTTAATTTATTTTTGCATGTCCAGTACATTTAAAAAAGTCTTCTTATCTTGGTTTATTGCACAACCTGCTGCCGTACAGCAAGCCTATTAAGAATGACTCGAATTGTTCTCACCTTCACTTGTGTTGCTGGAACAGAAGTGGGAGCCGTTTTGCTGGATTACCTGTTTAAGGTCATGATAGCTGCTGTCAGTGTAGTGCAGATGCCTTGAACAATTAACATTGTCATACGCATAGTTGTGCACAAACATTATGCCAACATAGCCCTGTACAGTTAATAGTGTATCAAGAATGAATTACTGTCCACTTGTGAGGAACAGCTGAGGTCCCATATGCAGAGTTGAATGCGTGAAGAGCAGGTCATAGCTATAAATATCTTATGGGACATTTATGTTGCAACCTGTCCATCTCTCGGATCCATTTTAATAATCCAACACTGCAAATGGAAGCTTTAGAAAATGGGTGACACTTTACATTAAGTTGCAGCTATACCTGTGAAGTTGAATTGAAACTAATTTGGTAACAAGAAGTTATTACTGAGTAACTCCAATGTAGGTAACATGGAACAACAGTTAGCAGTGTTCTTAATTACATGTGCATATTTTTAAATACTGCCTTTACACTCATCGGCCACATCTTCATGGTTCATAACAAATAAATATTGCTCGTTAATTTTACTAGGTGTCTTTCTGATATAGAATGGTCTCATTTTTGCAGGAGAGATGTAATAGGACTGGCCTTGTTTCACATGTGCAATTAATAATACCACTCACTGTTGTTCATTATTACCTATTTTGGAGTTGCCTAGTAATAAACAATTACACAGGTATGGCTGCAAATTAATGTGAAGTGTTACCAGAAAAATTTGGAAGTTTCATCCAAGCAAGTGATGTTATATGCATATATATACTACTTGTGTATTTAGGCTACATCTAAAGAGGTTTATTTAATCCCAGCACTATCATTTTCTGTAGTTACAGTTTAGGGTGAGTTCAGTCTTATTTCCAAATGTGCTGCAGGGGACCTTGCAGGGGATTCTCAGGGTGGCCCTGCGGCTTTCTGGTACTGGTCCGAGTTGTTTCCACTGTTCGGGTCACGCCGTGTGATCGCTCTCCTCGTCTGCTTCTTTCAGTTGAGGCGGCGGGCGGGCGAGCCTTGCCGTGCATCGTAGACGTCAGAGATGAAAAGCAGATCAGCGACGCAGTGGAGCAGGCTGTGAGCAAGTTTGGAGGTGCGCCACAGCCTTGTACATTCGTTACATTACATTAGGCCCCACATTACATTACAGGCATTTGGCAGACTTACACAACTTTTTACCTAGCATTTATATTGTGGCCAGTTGTACAGGTGATTATATACTGAAGCAATGCAGGTTAAGTACCTTGCTCAATGGAGAATCGAACCTGCGACCTTTAGGTTACAAGACCAGCTCCTTACCCATTATACTGCACTGCCGCCCATTCATGGCACACGGCTATTGCACACTGTTGTGCCTGTCAAACGTTAATTTAGAAACTGGCATTGGCCATGTGGGGCATTAGTAAGATTACTCTATTAAACACGCTGGATATTCTGAATATATGAGGTTTTTATGTTCGATTTCTGCAGGCATTGACATCTTGGTCAACAATGCCAGTGCCATCAATTTGACGGGAACCCTGCAGACGCCCATGAAGAAAGTGGACCTCATGTTGGGCATTAACCTCAGAGGGACCTACCTAACGTGAGCGAAACCTTCCGTTCAGAACCTGCCTCACTGCTGGTAGCAAGCTACCTCTAGTAAAGGGTGATATAGCTGAAAGGGTGATATAGCTGCATTCCGTCTCATGATTGTAGATTTAAAGCCTGGAGAATAACTCATGAAGCAGAATTTTAGTATTCATGAAGGCTAATTGCATAGCATTATTTTACCTATGACAGTTGTTTTATTAGGCTGAATGTGAATTGTGCCAGAACTTTTGTGTGCAGGGATTATTATTCTAGTGCTTTTAATATGACTCTCCACCTACCACTAAACACCACTCATGGTTCAGTTACTGTGCAATATGCAGTGTACGCTTTCTCGTATGGGTTTATTGAAAAATATATTATATATATATATATATAACAAACAGCAATGTTTCCCCATTTGTTTTGTGGAATTCTGAAGCGGAATATATGCACACTATCACCTTGCCAACTGAACAGCGGTTTATCTAGGAAATAATATCCTCCTGTAGATCTACCATGGCTAGTTTAGTTTATTCTAGTTTACGTATGGGCCCCTCTCTCTGGTTTGACATCCGGACTGTGTGAGTGCTCCCTGTGACTGGCGGCCTCACGGGATCACCCGGGGATGGGAGTGTCTTCAGTAGCTGTCTGCTTACCAGCTCCTTTCATATCCAACTGCCCCAATTTTCCAGGAGCCGAAATGGCGCTCGGCCACTTAAAGGCTAATGCCCAAGTCCAAACCGCACACCAAAAACCCCATTCTGTCAGTGTGGGTTGGTGCGAGGTGGCTTGGCGGCCATGTTATCCATCTCCATCTATGCTGCCGGCCAGTTCACTTGGGTATTTGGCTTAGTTGAGCGTACAGCGTATCAAGTTAACAAACGGCAGCAATTTAACTTTGTTAAAGTTTACTGGCTTTATAACCAAAGAAGATGTAGTAAACTGCTAAGTAAGTATCCATCACCATTAATAGAAATAGAAATATGTATCAAACAGCAAGAACTTTGTCCCTGTCCCACGGGGTGCAGTTTTCTGGCTAGTTAACTCATACATTCTCTCTAAAGTAATGTTGTGTTTGCAGGTCAAAGCTGTGTGTCCCGTATCTTCTGAAGAGCAAAAATGCTCACATCCTGAACCTCAGTCCACCTCTCAACCTAAACCCCATCTGGTTCAAAAATCACACAGGTATGACAACTTAAGGAGATGGATTGGTAACTGTAAAATTGTAGTATTAAAACTGTTTTGATGGATTATATATAGAAGTAAACTATGTGAGTCAGCCTAATTTGCTTAGCAACGGGGTATACTTTAATTTATAGAACATACTTGCCTGTAGCAATTTAAATTATGTACCACTTTTTAATTTTGTTGTCATGTCCTTGTATTGTGTGGTTGTATGTACGGGAGTGGGAGGAGCAGTACTTGCACTTTAATATGGTGGAAAATGACAGAACCCTAGTTTCATTTTTTAAATTGTATTATAATCATGTGTGTTTCAGCGTACACCATGGCGAAGTACGGAATGTCCATGTGCGTTCTGGGAATGGCGGAGGAGTTCCGAGGATCAATAGCCGTCAATGCCTTGTGGCCCAAGACAGGTGGGATTTTCCTTCATCGTACGCCTACTGATTTCAATGCTGTTAAGAGATTCCTTTGGTATAATGGAGGCTGATGTGTGACTAGATTGATCTCGCGCAGCGAGCAATCTGGCCCACCTTCCCTCCCCATAGTTTTTTTATTTGTACTTCGCCGATTGGCCGATGCCATCCTCTCGAAATGTCTTCTCCAGCCATTCAGACTGCGGCCATGGATATGCTGGGGGGCACTGACGTGGCTAACCAGTGCAGGAAAGTGGACATCATGGCCGACGCGGCTTATTGCATCTTCAGCAAGCCCCCCAGCTACACTGGCAACTTTGCCATTGACGAGGACGTTCTGAGGAAAGAAGGAATCGTAGACTTCGATACATACGCTGTTGCTCCAGGTACGTGGCCATTGATATCGAGACAAACAATTGCTGAAAAGAATCCCGGTTGAATATTCTACTGTTTAACATGTATTCGGTTTCATGTGCACTGAACAGTGGGACACAAAAGTTCGTTCTAGAACTAAAATACAATTTCTTTCCAGTCGATTCCATTAATTTGTATCCTTTGTTCTGAAAAGCATCCTTCTGTTATATTTATTGTTTGTACTGTTAGAAAAATTTCAGTGGTGTCAATCAATCATAAAAATAAGACATTTTAAACAAATGTAATTGTTATTACATATGTTATTTGTTTAGCATCCTTATTAGTTGATTGTTTGTAGGATGTGCATTTTTATTTTATTAATGAACATACTGTACTCCAAAGACAAAAGTTTCTGAAGTAGAATTTTATTCAAAACTGAAACTTGTACTCCAGTCTTCATTCACAATATTTCACATTTTCATGTTAAAAAGCATGAGAATGTATGTGATTTGACGCAGTTCTTGCCACAACAGTTCAGTATATGCTGCTTCCCCTGATCTGCCATTGGTTCTTAGGTTCTCCCTCATGTAAACCAATAGAAGAAGAGAAAAGCCCTCCTAATTTCCCAAAATGCTGATCCAAGTGAATGATTTTTGATTTGGATCAGATTTCTTTAGATTACTGATGTCTCCTCACTGCCATGATTATTTCCCCAGGTCACCCACTGCTCCCAGACTTCTTCCTGGATGAGGATCCAGAGTTGATTACGAACAAAATGGGGGGTGAAGGCAAGTTTAGCTTCTATTGAAAAACCATATTGGTGTTGTTCACTCCTAACGGAATGAAGTTAAGGCCTGTGATCTTGGACCATCTCCTCAGGTGCTCCTCCTGCTTCCAAAGCCAGCCCAGAGGCCGCTGGCGACGGACCGATTGCTGAAACCTTCAAAATCATCAAAGGGATTCTCAGTCCCGATGTTGTCAAAAGTACACAGGGAGTGTACAAGTTTGACATTTCCGGTGAATTCCCCGTCCCTACCTGCTCCTGAGTATCATTGCTCACTGTCATATTTAGTCATTCATTTCCCAGCTATCAACTCTGCATACACAGAAATGAACGACAGTGGGTTGAGAAATAAGCATCAACATATGGACTAGTTTCCATTGCACTATGTTACAGGTTGACTCTACATTTGATTTATGTATACTTTATGATAGGACTGTGTAACCAGAGCACTGTTACTTCCCAGTGCAGAATTATATTAATACATGATTTACTCATTACCACTCCCTGACCATGGAATGGTTTTCTGTCCCTTTGACCTGATTCATTTAAGTATTTTTCTGCTTAACAAGCAAAGTGAATCTGATTCTCAGTTCATCCAGAAGACACAGGTTTGAAGCTCTGTAATTTTTGCAGTTCTGGACTGGTAATAATATGGAATGTGGGAAATGTGTGTTTAACCAGAAACGTATGCTTTAACTGGGTCGTTGAAGGTGGTGCTCAACGTTAAGGTCCCAGTGCACTGTGGGTAGGTGGAATCTGGGCCCTACGCTACTCTGTGCAGTTGAGCCCTGGGTGCAGCCTGGGCGTGATGCATGTTCTGTGCCGGCGTTCCCCCAGGAGAGCACCCCGGGGTCTGGTACATTGACCTGAAGAACGACGCGGGCAGCGCGGGCAGCGGGGAGCCGCCAGTCCAGGCCGACGTGGTGATGAGCTTGGACAGCGCCGACTTCGTCAAAATGTTTTCGGGTGAGTGACAGACGCACATGACGCGCTCATCCACAAGCACGTCGAGTCCTGGAAATTTAGCTGCGAGCAGTGATTACGGGGCCAAGCTGTCGTAGCCACAAGGAAGCCAAGCATCCGTTTTAAAGGCGGCCCAATGTGGCACACCAGTCCCAAAGTATTGATGTTGGACATCAATCTTGTGCGTCCTTAAAAGTTCCAGAATATGTTTTGACTGGACAATATAGCATGGCTTGGTGTAGCTGTCTGTGTAACTACCAGGATTTGTCACGGTGTTATACCCTTTGGGACTTCTGTGTTTTTATGTTAAGCCACATATTACATTGGATTATGGTGGCCATATTGTTTGAAATATAAATGTTTCCCCTGCTGAAATTTTAGATCTTGGTCTTGACAGTAGTAATAGTATGCAGATAAATTCCCTGCAGATCAGTCAGTTTGTCTTGGAAGATATCTTGCTTTTAAAAAAATTTCAATGGTGGAAAATCCAAAGAGTTGGACATTATATCTGGCAAATTGACTGTTATAGTGCCATCAAGTGGCCAATCAGAGTGAAGATTCTTAATTGGTCGTTTGGAGTACCTCTCAATCAGTGTGCCAAGTTTTATCTGGCCAGGCGATTTTGCTAGAAATACAAAAAGTTGAATAACAATGATAATAGAACCTTGCTTGTTTTATTATCTTCATTATTCCAACCTATGCATATTGGACAAACCTATGGTTTAAATGGTAAATGGTAAATGGACTGCATTTATATAGCGCTTTTATCCAAAGCGCTTTACAATTGATGCCTCTCATTCGCCAGAGCAGTTAGGGATTAGGTGTCTTGCTCAAGGACACTTCGACATGCCCAGGGCGGGGTTTGAACTGGCAACCCTCCGACTGCCAGACAATCGGTCTTACCTCCTGAGCTATGTCGCTAAAATGTAAAACTTTAAAATGAATTACCTACTTATCATTATATACATTTCTTTAGTTGTAATTTTTATTTACCATCAAATATGAAAAATGTGTAGTGCCTCCAGAGTGAATAGTACATGCATACTGATAAATCATAGAGCTTGTTCTGGTACTTTCTTTCACATCTCTTCGTTTACCTTGCACCTGAAATATATGTATGAATGTGTGGAAATTATGGATTTTCCCTGCAGGCAACCTAAAGCCAACCATGGCCTTTATGTCTGGAAAGTTGAAGATTAAAGGGGATATGACCCTGGCCATCAAAATGGAGAAGATGATGTCCTTGATGAAGGCTAAGCTTTAATGAAGCCGACAGCCGGAATACACAAACATGTTTGCCTTTCACGTGTTTATAACTGTTATAACACTTTTCTAATTCAGCTTCTAAATACACCAATTTCTTTCCAACGTCTGCTGCTGTTGTCTGGTGCTTTGGTCTGTTTCTCGTCCTTTTGTTTTATTTAGGAAAAATTCTAATTGTTTTAATATTCTCAGGACCCATCGGTCTATCCCACGAGAATGACTGCTGTAAATTTAGTACAAAGCTGAGTTTGTTATAGCCCGCAGTGGGAGATATTACAAATAAAATACTGAGAAATAACATAAGCCTACAGGTTTTATTCAGAAACCATTCATTTAGAAACTATTATCTTTGGGACCATTCAATACCTGAGGAACATTAAACATGTAAACATGATCAGCGGTTTCTAATAGGTATACAGAACCAAAGAAAATGAAAAATATCAATAACAAGCCTAATTTATTCAGTTGAGATTTTAAACAATGAAAAAGCCCAAAAACAACAAGTTCATCTACCGTCTCCTTAAAGAGAATTAGCCATTGGTTATTTGGAATCATATTTATAGTGTTAGTAACAAGGCGTTTACATTTTAGCCAAACAGCAATGTGGTCATTTTGCGGACTGTCAATTGGATGCAAACTTGAAGTGAATATCCATGCAGAATGAACATACTTTGTCAGACTTGTATGTATGAGTTAACTTTTGTGTTTAAAAATTTAACTTCACATCAAAAGTACATTTTATTAGCTTCTTGTATATTTTATTTTGAAAAAAGTAAGAATACACCCTTTTGCTGTGGCTTAATTAACACTTGAATGCAATTAAAAAAAAAAAAAAAAATAAAAAAAAAAAACGGTTTCAGAGGTGTTTATCCTTTAAGCAGTCAGTTAATGGTGGAACCACAACAAAACTACTGTTGGGTGATCTGGGCCCATCCCATCCAAAATACAAATTTGAGTTGATCAAAAATATATATTGTGCAATTTAGAAGAATTTCTTTTTGCATTATGATACAAGTACCACCTTCTAGCCATGATTTCTTTTGTGAAAATGGGCAAAATATGCATCTGGTGGTTCCCGTAGTTTACTTTAAAATTAATCTCACGATGACAAAGCCTTTAAAAAAAAGGCCTTAACTAACATGATGAAACATTTTATTTAGAATGGTGACAGTGCCAAAGGCACATGTATGAAAATGTATCACTCTGATAATCTGTGATGCTGTTGGGCCTTTATCTTCAGGAATTCTTTTCTTTTTTTAACCTGAGATTTCTGGTGTTTTCTATGTACTAATCATTGAACACTTCTGGAATATTCTGCCTAGGATACAGTGTTTATGATTTTATGCCAACAACATCAATTTTACAAACTGTGTTCACCCTACACTGCTAATTTGTAGTTTCGTCTAACTTGCAGAATTGCTAGTTCCCAAATGGAATCCCACCTTTGACCTTAATATTGATCAAAATTAAGCTTTGAAAGATTTCTCCACTTCCTTACAGGGCCAAGTTACTTGAATGTATTTAGGAAAACATGAGTAGCAATGTCTGGAACTTGGCATCATTTTCATATTATTCACTTATTGTGACCGACCTTTGATAAGATTTAAATAATATGAAATAATAATATTTGTTTTGCATTGTTTTACGTTTACATTTATTCATGCATTTCCTGATGCATTTACATATTTATTCATTTATTCTTACCTGGGCGAACCTCCATAGCGATCCAATCTCTCAGCATTGTCAAATAAAAAGTGCATTAGTAGCAACCAAGATGTTGTATTCTACAGCGATTAAATGTTATGTCCCTACACTGTTGAACTTGAGTTCCACATAGATTGATCTACCGACAGAACTCCTTTGTTATTGGGACTCATAAAGAATCCGGAACTGGTTTGTCAAACTACAAAGGGACTCTAGATAGGTCATCTCCCGACGGATGAATGATCTTTGATACAGTTACTACGCGTATTTCCGGTGAGAACGGAAGTGGTCGTGTTCCGTCAAATACTCTTATTGTATTAAAATATGGCTCTCGGTGGTCGGAAAGTGATTTCTCGCAGATGTCTTTGTCTTCAACCAAATAAGTAGAAGGAAAGCAACAAAAATCAATGTGTCACGAGATATCACTCTTCGAAAGAGAACGCATATGAGGCTTTATCGATCTAAAGGTAAAATGTATTTTTCGTTGCGCGTCTTTGTTTCAAAACAGTCCTTGCTTAAGGTGGATGGATGCAGAGAGAGGGTTGTCTATCTAGGAGCATGCCATATTCGCTAGGGATACGCTGATGATTAATGTGTTTGTGTACACGACTGGAATCTCGATCGTTGCTACAAATAACTATTCGGCCAAGCTTACTGCTTGTCTCGCAAGAAGGTTTGTCCCGTGCAAAGCAGTAAAGGGGCAGTAAATATTTCAGTAACGTTAGCTACCAAATCTGCTAGATTTCTTGCAATGTGATTTCATGTTACCCACCAGTTGTAACAGCTTCCAGTGTTCTTTTTATTTGCTATGCTGTAGGTAGCTGGCTAGCGGGGTAACATAATGCTGAAATGCAGCCTGGTACCTAAGCTTGACGAAATAAACGTGCGTTAACGTATGGAACCAAGCACCAACTATAAATCATAAAGTAAATTGTTAACTAAATTATGTCAGCATGAAGGAGCGGCATTATGCGAATGTTTAAGATTTATTGGATGCAGGAGCAAGATAGGAAATTACAGATGCTCCTGCATCCAATCAGTCATGTCAGTGCGCAGAACATGGACACTAACTTGTTTAGCTGTCAGGTTATTTTTGTGAATATCAGGTTAACGTAAGCGTGTATTTTATTAGAAACCAACTACATTTTTTTTATTTTATTTCTTGAAGTATCCCAATTTCAAATGCTAACTTGTAGTACTGTAAATAACGCTACTTCGGCTTGTGCTGCTGTTGCTAATAATAATAATAATAATAATAATAATCACAGTTTATTGCATTGATTTTCATAGCTGTGCTAAAAGCGTTTTGAAAAGAAGATGAAATTAGAAAGAAAAAAAACGGTCGGAATTAACAGTTTTGGTTTTGCATTTAGTTGAGTGACTTATGGATCACTGCGTGTTTATCATGCCGACTTGTGGCAGCTGCAAATGGCAGGAGTCCGTCTTTGTCTGAGTAAACAGAAAACACCAGATTCGACAGCTATATGGCATGGCTAGCTTTAGCTATAACTTTGTGTAAATTATCTAGCTGACTGATGCTATACACAGCAGGTTGATTATTCTAAAAAGTCATTATTGTATAGATTAAAAAAAAAAAAAAAAAAAAAAAATAATATATATATATATATATACATATATATGTTACTCATTGTAAGCCATAGGCATATCCCTTTTTTAATATGTTGTCTAAATTGGTGTCTTATGTTTACTAATAAATTATCAGTCTTTTTACGTTTTTTCCTCAGGTTCTTTCCAAAACAAATTCTCTTTGAGGGGCAATAAGGGTTTCGTTCAGTTAGTGTCGTTTAAACATTTTGTCTCACTTTCTCAGAGACTGTCCTTCGGTCCCTCCCCCCCCAACACGCACATTTTGAAGCACACAGGTGACTGACCTGTAATGACTTTGTGCGTTAATGCACATCCTTTCCTGCAATATAAAGACCCCGTTAGCCTTGGTCGTTTTAATTTTAGTTAAAGGAATGCATTTGTGGGGTTTTATTTAAAATATTGGTTTTAAAGTAAAAATGAAATCAAATAGATGGGATGTGCCAGCAACCCATGCATCTGCTACATCTCTGTACAAACTGACCGGCTACTCTTGTCCATTTTGAATGATTTCAAAAATCAGAATTCTATTTCAGATTTTGTTGTTTTGAAAACTATTCTGGTCCAGTGAGGTCCGCTCATTCCCAATGGCTCAGTTCGAAGCAATATCCGATCTGAAATTTCTTAGTGCTAGGAGTGACTGTTCTTGTGATGTATTGATGTTTCTTCTGTGTGAAAAGCGTTTTCCCTGGATTTCTGTGAAGCAAGCTATTGTATGTATACCTGATTAATGACAAATGTTTTGATTGATTGATAGGCTGTGGTTCTCCATGCATAACATGGGGACAACTGGTTCCTGAAACCACCTTCTATTTGTAGGAGCAAAGCAAAGCCATAAGCCAGTCACCGCTGCATTCTGCGAAGATCAGAATCAAGATCGCGTTAATGCATGTTACCAATTACCTCTTCTAATTGCATGATTCACTGAAACAAAAACCAAGAATGCACAGGGATCCTAATTTACTTGTGCGGTTGCCCAGTAAAATTAGTTTTAGATGGCTGCGTGACCTCAGTTGGATAGGGAAACACAATGAAACGACAATGAAAGTTATGAATGTTCTCTGTAGCCACATCTGTTTCGTTAATTAACCTTCCATTGATCACCATTTGTTATGGGCTTGTGAATGACTCTTAATCTGGTGTCACTTTGTATGTGTTTTAAAAAAAAAATCAGAAACAACTGTAGTAAGATAGGATTTACATAATATGAGAAATGTTTTTGAAAATGCGTATGTAAATTAGCGAGCTGATTTCATGTTATTACACCACAAAGCAAATGTGCGTTCACAAAATGCAAAATGATGTATTGCCGGTTAATTATTGTTGTCACGCCCTCTTTGTGGTGCAACAGTCTCCGCGGAAGTAGGATGTCAACAAAACGGAAAAAATAGGTTTCAGCTATAAATAACTTGAGCTCTTCGGCCCAGCGCAATTAGTTATCATGTTAACTACCTCAAGGAGCTTTGAGTCCCTGGCCTGCAATTATAAAATGCAGGCTAATGTGGAGTTTATTTGCCTGAGTATTCCATCCATCCATCCGTTGTCTAACGCACTTATTCTCGGTCAGGGTCGTGATGGAGCTGGAGCCTATCCCAGCATGCATTGGTTGAGATGTAGGGTTACACCCTTTCACCGGTTGCCAATTCCTCAGTGTTTGAGTATTGAGAAACCTATAATAACGAACAGGTATGGGAACTAATGGGTGGTGGTCTTCCCTATTTTAAGAACTCTGTTGTATCGTATTTTTTTATTTGTGGAATATAACATCGGCTAGCCATTTCACGCAATAAAAAACAGATTTATTTAGTGTAGGGCGGGCCATCAATGATGCATGATTTACTGGCTCATATGGGAAATAAATTGCCAGGCACTGTGAATTTATGGCTTTGTGCAATGCCTTCCAACTTTTGAAAAAGGAGGCTTTAATTTTAGTTTTAGTCACAGTGGCTGTAAGGTTACTGTAGTCAGTGTCTTATTCTAGTAAGCAGTTGGCAATGCTTGTGGTGCATCTTCTGACTCATAAGATGATGGTCTCGCAAAGGAAATAGTGAAATTAGGGCAAGAGGGATGCAGAATTTTCTGTTAACTAGCATTGACAGCACATTGAAGAAGCCTAAATTTTCTGGAAGATCTGTATTCATGTCTTTGTTTGTCCTTTTGTGTACTTGTTCTTTTTGGCAGTGGCTGGACCATTGCGTGTTTAGTTTTGCTAAAGTCTTCTGTCAAGCTCGTTGTTTACCGTTTGTGTACTGCAGAAATGGTAAAGAACATATGCAGGTGTAAGACGGAGAACTGTTACCCCCTTTCCACCAACGCAAACCAAGTTCTGTTTCTGGGCTGGTGCTAGTGCCAGTTCGCATTTGGTTCAACTTGTGAACCTTCTAAGAACCGGTTTGCTTTTCCACGGGCTAGAGAGCCACGTCATTACGTCACTGTATACGTCTGTATACGTCTCCGCTTTCCCAGCAACATTGTTACCTGTTAAAATGTATGTCCTGTAAAAATACAGATAATAGAACTGTCTAAATCTAAAAAGCCAACTTCATACATATACATTGTTATATTATTACAGCCTTATTTACTATATCAACTTTAAGACAAGCAACACGCTTGGAATTATCTCATTGCGACCCATTAAATCCAATGGCGCAGACGTTGCTTCATAATTTCAGACTGCTTTTCGAACGGCTATTTCTCATCCTGCGACTTGGGTTACAACAGTGAATATGTATGGATTCATGCTGATAGCGACCACCCTTTCTCATATTAACCTCAAATACGCAAGACAGGACACTTAAACAGTATGCTAGCAAATTTATGTCAAGTTCCATTCATTTATACGGGGTGGTCGATGCACGTCCCCTTAGCAACCAAAAGGTAGCGCTGGACCACCTCTGACTTCTTTGCCAGCACAGAAAAAAATCACGAAAGTACTGAAAAAATAACCACTGGAGGATTACAAGGACATTTTTTCCTACATAACTAGGTACAGGTTGTTACTGATATTTTGCCTATTTCATATATAGTTGCAAATCAGTTTACGTTTTCCTGTCTGTCGAATGAAGGTGGTCTCACTCTACCTGGTGGTCACAAAGTTTTAGTTGGTCTTGGTTGGTCACGATAAATCCCGCCCCCAGCCCCTGACGTAAGCGGTTCTTGGTTCTAGACCAGCCAAGTGTTGGTGCCACTTTGGAACCAGTTTTCCTGGCCGAGAGCCGGTTCTTTTGCTGTCGAAACGCGAAGAACTGGTTCGCGATTAGGCACCGGCTCCGAACCAGCCCTCAAAATCCCTTGGTGGAAAAGGGGTATGTGTGACCTTATGCTGTCTGTTACCCCTAGATGCCTTAGGGCAGGGGTGCACAACTCCAGTCCTGGGGGGCTGGTGTGCCTGCTGGTCTTTGTTCCAACCAATTACCTTAGTTTTAGTTTTTTGACAGCTCTATAAACTAGGCTGGTTAACTCCTGGACTTGAGCACAGTAAACTCTCTAGGATATGCAGAGCAAGATATGATTGAGCTAATGGAATAATTAAGAAGAGAAGTTGGCACAAAATCCTTAAATGGATCGGCCCTTGTCGTGCACCCCTGCCTTAGGGCCTAGATTTTCAACAAGGGGGCTGTGGACCCCTGGGGGGGTCTGTGAAGTACCATAGGGGGTCTGCGCACTTTCAGACGCCCCCGCCCTCCTCCCTCGGCAATCCTTATAAAACCTTTTTTTTTTTAACATAACCCTTTGTAATTTATGATGCGGGCTCCTGTGTTACCTTTGAACCCTGCGTGGGGGTCCCTCGATCAAAGCCAGTTGAAGACTCAGCCTTAGGGGATCAGAAAGACTGTGGGGCTAGGCAGGTGCTTGCTCTGCCGTAGGAGCTGACTGAAATCCCACTGTTTAAAAATGAATTAAAAAGCACACCCATGTCGCCGGTGTGTCACAGAGGTCTGGAACCTGCCAGACCTACTCAATATTCCATTACGCATTATTCCAATTTGCATCGGCTGAGTCAGCCGTGTAACTTGAGCTAAAGGTCATGTTTTTTTATTTATTTAAATAATATATTCTCATGAATCGGCAATCTGATTACCACGAGAAATGAATCCACCCATGAAATGCCAGATGTTAGATTTGTTCATTTCAAATTTATAGTTGAAATAACATCATAACCTTTAGTTTAAAAGTGCAGTTATCTCTATTTCAGCCATTTAACTGGGCAGTGGTGTATTTGCTTTATTAATAAATCTGAATCGTGTCAGTGGCATTGAACTCCAGAAACCTCCAGGAGTCCTTTCACCTCTTGTCTTTTTCAGTTCAGTTCATCTCTTCTTATGGTGGCTGTTCTGTTCAGCCATTCTGTGTTATTCATTGGTTGGATCTGGATTTGATTTTATTAACTGTCATCTGCAAACTATTTTCTCAGGGAATGGAAATGAGGAGTGAATGCAGAATCAATCGTTTTAGCACAGCGGAAATGAAAAATACTTTCACGTTTAAAGGGGAATTCCGCCTAAAAATGAAGAAGTGCACATTGCTTCTTACAGTCTCAAAATACTGTTATTACATTTGTGTTTTTTCCCTCCCATCATGTGACAAATCCAGTTTTACTGGCTGCAGCTGTCGTAGGCAAGATCACCAGAGCTGCGTTTTACTCGAAATAAATAAAAAACTTTTCTGCAGTTTAAAAAAAATTGTTGTTTGGAACTTGTTGCCTATATTAGGAACTTAAAATTAAGCCTAAATTAAGTCTGCTGTATAAATTTAGTAGATTATTAGCTTAGAGGGGGCCAGCTTGCCTAGGTGCAGTGGAGGTTCTTTTGCGTCGCATTGCACTGCAGGTGTAGTTTTGAGACGGTCTCTAAAGCGGTCATCTCCTCGTCTTTTCCAGAGGAGTGAGGCCACCATGGAGGACTGCTTGCACGCCTCGTCCGAGGACCTGTCCAAGCTGGTGAGCTGGGCCCACAGCCACGGCACCATCTGCGCCCTCATCCCCAACCTCAAGCACCTGCTGACCGAGGGCGCCCACGGCAACCTGACCGCCATGTGGGGCTGCAGCGCGGGCCACGCCTACCACTGGCCCCTGTCCGCCACCTGCAGGACGGGCCCCAAGGAGCGCGCCTGCTACCAGGACAGCCGGAGCGCGGGCTCGGACAGCCTGAGCATGCAGGGCGGGTCGGGGACCCAGGCCAGCCCCGGGGACCGCTTCCCGGGCCGGGGGGGGGCGTCCAAGGGCAAGGGCGACTGCGGCCAGACGCGGGACTCGTGCGACTTCTCCAACTGCAGCGAGCTGTCGGAGGCCGACGACAACGCGGAGGACTACAGCGGCAACCTGTTCGACATGGTCTACGAGTCGTCGGCGACCGACGAGGACGCCGACTACGAGCCGCGGCTGCAGAGCGCCGCCGAGTGCCACGCCCTCCGGAAGCGGGGGGCCCCCGGCGCGGCGCTGGGCCAGCCGTGCCGCCCGCGGCCGGAGGAGGCGCCCGGCGAGGCGGCGGTGAAGAAGATCAAGCAGGAGGCGCAGGAGGATTATTACATCGTGGCCCACGGGCAGCTGGGCGGCGGCGCCGACGGCGGCGGGGGGGCGGCCCACTCCCCGAAGCAGCCCTGCCAGCGGGCGGCCCTGTCCCAGGCCGCGCTCCTCAGGCCGTCTGACGCCGACCCCGCCTCCGCCCGCGCCTCGCCCTCGGGGAACCTCGCTGCCAGACCCCCCCGCGCACCCCCCCTCCCCGGCTCCCAAACCCGGCCGCCACCGGCAACCGCCCAGCCCCCCAGCAGGCCCGACCCCCTCCCCAGGCCCCCGGGCGGCCCGCCCTGCTGCGGGCCCAAACACGCCTCCAACGCGCCCTTGCCGACCCCCCCTCGGCTCGCGGGACACGGCGAGCCCTCGGACGTGCCGCCCGGCGAGGAGCTGGCGAAGTCCTGCGGCCCCGCACCCCTGCCGTACGGCGACGCCGACGCCTCCCCCGCCTGCCTCAACTCGAACCTGGAGATCATTTCGACGCAAGCCCTCGGCACGGAGCCCAAGTCAGAGGCCTCAGGTAAAGCCCCGTCTGGCCCTTCTGTGGGGAAAACGGCAAAGTTAGCCAAAGTTAGCAGCCTGAACGCGCTTCCCTCGCCTACGCTGGCTACAGTATTGCCGTTTATTCTGTTACGTTAGACATTTTCTGCTGTGTTTCCTTGCTTGTGGGTGTTAATCTTACTAATAGGGATTGAAGTTACATTTTAAATGCAACATTGCTAACATTGCTAATTAAAGCCATGTAGTTTCTTCACAGAGAATATACACTGCCTGGCCAAAAAAAAAGGTTGCACACTCTAAGATTTCGTTTGACCGCCTTTAGCTGTGATTACGGTGTGCATTCGTCGTGGCATTGTTTCGACAACCTTATGCAACATCACAACATTTATTAGCTGCGACCGGCGGCTCTACAGCTGTCTGTCGGTCTGTCGGTCGGTTGGTCGGTGTCCGACCCCGTAGCAGCCACAGTTTTCGCCCCAGGAGGCTGAAATTTGGCATGGATGTTGGTCATGACCGATGGTAGAGCTGAGTAACTTTTAAGGCCCATTGACCAAGAGGGGGCGTGGCGATGGGCGTGGCCTATCACAAAAAGGTGCATAACTCCCGAATGGATTCACAGATTTGCACAAGATTTTGTGGAAAGGTTGGTCATGAGCCAAAGAAGAGGTCACATGTTTGTGTGAGGGTGTGTGAGGGGGCGTGGCGATGGGCGTGGCCTATCACAAAAAGGCGCATAACTCCCGAATGGATTCACAGATTTGTACAAGATTTTGTGGATAGGTTGGTCATGAGCCAAAGAAGAGGTCACATGTTTGTGTGAGGGTGTGTGAGAGGGCATGGCGATGGGCATGGCCTATCACAAAAAGGTGCATAACTCCCGAATGGATTCACAGATTTGCACAAGATTTTGTGGGAAGGTTGGTCATGAACCAAAGAAGAGGTCACGTGTTTGTGTGAGGGTGTGTGCGTGGATGCATGCACACATGTATGCATGCGGGTGTGCGGTCGCAGCTATTGCGGATTCACGCTTGTTTCCGTCCAGAATTGCATTATCTTGATGACAGGAGAGTCGAACCACTCCGTAAAGTCTTCTCCAGCACATCCCAAAGACTTTCAATGGGGTTAAGGTCAGGACTCTTTGGTGGCCAATTCACACCATTTCACAATTCTCTTTCACAATTTGAGCCTGATGAATCTTGGCATTGTCGTCCTGGAATATGCCCGTGTCGTCAGGGAAGAAAAAATCCATTGATGGGATAACCTGGTCAGTCAGTACATTCAGGTACTCAGCTGACTTCATTTTATTGCAGCATAACGTTTCTGAGCCTTGACCTGACTAGGGTTGCAAAGGGTCGGAAAATTTCCAGTAAATTTCTGGAAAATTTCTGGAAATTTTGGAAGGGAAGTTAAGCTCGGGAATTTTGCACAATTTCAATATAAAATCTTACCTTTTAATAGTGAACTTATTTGGGGGGGGGATACACATAAAAAAGCAATGCTAGGTCTTATGGCATGTTTTGGTTAAAAGTATGCCCATTTAATTGAATTGTAACCATGCACTGCATTCAGCAGCGCACTCTTCCATCACATGTACTGATAATTTGCCAGCATCCCTTTAAATGGGAATTCAGTAAAATTACAACCCTCTGCATGCACAGTGCATTCTCCCATCACGTGTGCAGCCCACATTACTGCCAACACTACCGCACTGTCTGAGCCAAAGGACTACATGCTTTCAGGTAAGTTTTGATTATATTACTGGAGTGAATATATTTTATATTTTTAATGATATTTCAGTTAACCGGCAGATAGTAGCCTAATGCAAAGTACACAGTTTATACCTTGTTAACACCTTCTGCTAGCTAGCTGTTACCATGTGATGTAGCTTGATTGAGCATGCTAATTGAGGAGTTTTAATTAATCTATTTCCATTCATTCTTTATTGTAAAACATTTATTTTATAAATGAGTTGTTCACTTTAAACCCTAAGGCCTATTCTGACAGTGGTATTAATTCAGTTTATTGTTTAGTTTATATTCGCCAATGAAAATAATACATTTCGTCATGTTTTTGTTTACAAAAGTGAATTGTTATTTCATTATTTTTATTTTTGTCATGGCAAAAGGGGTCGTAACGAATATTTTTCGTTGATGAAATTAACGCCGTCTGATAAGTAGGCTATTTTTATCGCTGTGAAGCGGCATGGAGACGTTGTATAAATATTGGTAATTTTGGACAAGCAGTTAGCTTCTCTTCAAAACTTTCCGTCTTTGGTCATGTAGTGTGCTGCCGACGTCACTTGGCACTACTCACGGTATAGCCTACTGCTCGTCACTAGAACCGCGGGGTCAACTGGCCCCTTGCGCAGTAAAATGGATGTATTTTGTTAATGTTTATTCCACATGTCTGTCATTCCTTGACTTTTTCTAAAAACTCGTGCTTCAACTATCTATGTAAATAGAATTCTAACACAACACTTGGAAGACTGTTTTTAGGGGTTTTTAAGGTGTTAAGAGAAAAGTTTGCAATTATGTCTGCTTATGATATGGTAAAAGGTTTGTGTCTATCTGCATATGACATGGTAAATGCAGCCTGAGCAAATAGGGCTATATTTCCATTTTATTCCCGTTATTTCTCGTTAATTTTGGAAAGTTTCCACCTTGAATATTCCCAGAATTTTGCAGCCCTAGACCTGACCAATTGAAGCAACCCCAGATCATAACACTGCCTCCAGAGACTTATACAGTGGGTACTGTCCAAAAAAATCCAAACGGCTTCTTTTTTTTTGGCCAGGCAGTGTACATTAAGTCACAAGAGATTTTTAGTTGTTGCAGATACATTTTCGTTCTGTTGGGTGCGACTGTTGGATGAATTTGGCATTGTAATGTGTCAGATGTAAGGGAACTAAATTAACATCCTATCCCCGAACATTCATGGCATTACTGATCAAGGGAGATATATAAGTGGTGTGGCTGGAAATGGGTTGAAATTCATAATGTTGGCAAGGTGATTTCACTGCATAGTAGCTTGGATGAAACCTGGTTGGGATGCCATAAAATACTTTAAGACACCCTCTATACTCAGACAGTTTGTAAACATTTGGCCTAGTTTTATTTTTGGAAAGTGACAATTCACCCTTCCCGCAGATGCGGACTGGTTTGTGTGTTCAGTAGATGAAGATGTATTACTATGTTTTTTGGATGCACTTATTGAATTTCTCAAAATTAACATTTGCATTTTTTATTTGCTATGTTTAGCACAAGTGGTTGGCTTAGTAGCATTGCGCATTAAGCTGAAACAAAAACCAAAAGTATCAGGAGGTTTACCTGCTCCATATAAAGGTAAAATGTATATTTCAGATGTCCTTGACAGTTTTAACCCACATATTTGGCACAACTGAGTTCTGCCATTTCAAATCAAAAAAGCGGGGAAAATGTATATAAAATCTGGAAAAAAAAATGTAGTTTGTCAACAGTTTGACAGCACTAATGGATAGTACCTGTACACCGCCAGAAACTGCGACTGTATAACTGTATAACTATAATACTCATTTTGTTCGAAACGTCGAGAATGTTTTTGCACTATCCGGCGCGTGTGACAAACGTATCGCGTAAATTGGCGAACCGTAGTAGAACAATGTGCCGTTTTCCGCGCATTTCTCCGCGTAACGCGGGAACTGATGGCTCTGCGAAGCCGCCGAGGAGTTTATTTATGATTTATTCCCGTAATTACGCTCCCGCGGGGGAGTCGCTGCTCGACCAAGGAAAGCCAAGGCTGTAAATTAACTTTAAGGTGCTGCGCCTCTATGGGTTCCACGAGCAGTATGTATTGTAAAATCAGTCCTGGTGTAATAAACCTACAGTTTACCACAGTTTCCTACACGTACGTGCTAGTTTAGACCGTACTGATGATTATTTGGTGTCTGTCAGTACTTCACATCTTACTGTTTGTCGACAGACTCTATACACTGCCTGGCTGAATAAAGTCACACGCTCTAATATTTTGTTGGACCGCCTTTAGCTTTGATTATGGCGCGCATTTGTCGTGGCAACCTTATGCAACGTCACAACATTTATTTCCGTCTAGAAATGCATTATCTTGTATTGATGACGGGAGAGTCGAACCACTCCGTAAAGTCTCCTCCAGCGCATCCCAAAGACTTTCAATGGGGTTAAGGTCAGGATTCTGTGGTGGCCAATTCATGTGTGAAAATGATTTCTCATGCTCCCAGAACCACTCCTTCACAATTTGAGCCCGATGAATCTTGGCATTGTCGTCCTGGAATATGCCCGTGCCGTCAGGGAAGAAAAAATCCATTGTTGGGATAACCTGGTCATTCAGTACATTCAGGTACTCAGCTGACTTCATTTTATTGCTGCATAACGTTGCTGAGCCTTGACCTGACCAACTGAAGCAACCCTAGATCATAACACTGCCTCCAGAGGCTTACAGTGGGCACTGTCCAAAAAAATCCAAACGGCGACTTTTTTTTTGGTCAGGCAGTGTATAATCAGAATGAATGGATATCATGATGATGCGGATAGCGTAATGAGTAAAGGAGCCAAGCATGTAATGACTAGCTCTTGGGTTCAAGCCCTGCTCAGAGCATAATTTTTTTCAAAACTGGAAAAACTTGTATTACGTAGAGACATTTAAATATGAACAATATTTTTACATTTATATCTTAATTACAGAAAAAATGAATATCAAGAGGAAGGGAATGAAGCACAACCAGTGGAGAGAGGACAGGATGGCAGGGGCAATAACAGAATATAGGGGCCTTCTGGAGGCAGGTCAGGAGCCAAATCTCCGTTGCGTGGCTAAGGCATGGTGTGTGCCAAAATCAACTCTACAGAGGCGAGTAAAAGGTATCACACAGGGATCGTCACATGCCTCTGGGCGCAAGCCCTGTATACCAGAGGAGGCAGAGAAGGAGCTATCCAGTTTGCTGATAATGCTGTCGCAGAGAGGATTTCTTCTTAAGAAGTGTGATGTTCAGTGTATTGCTTATGAATTCGCCAAGGTCAACAACATCCCAGGCTTTTCACAAGCGAAGCAAAAGGCAGGGTACTACTGGTTTCAGGGGTTTATGAGGCGAAACCCTACTCTCACAGTCAAGAAGCCTGAGCCTCTCTCCGTTACAAGGGCTGCAGGGATGAACCCAGAGGTAGTGGGGAAATGGTTCAAAGATTACCAGGCCCTGCTAGAGCAGCTGTGCATTACAGAGGTCCCTTCCCATATCTGGAACTGTGATGAGTCTGGCCTCCAGGACAACTTTGCTTCGGGTCGTGTCGACGGGGAGGTGGGGAAACCCTGTTTTGAAATCCCTGCAGGCGAGAAGGGAGAAACGACAACAGTCCTGGCGTCGTTCAATGCAGTGGGCACCTATGCTCCACTGATGGTCATTTTCAAAGGGAAGAGTGTGAGGAGCGAGTGGCTGTATGGGTCCCCTGAAAATGTAGCAGTCGAGGCATCTGAAAACGGATGGGTAAACACGGAGCTCTTCGTTGAGTGGGGGAAAGGGTTTGCGCAGCAGCTCCCCAGAGACGACACCAGGCCCCACCTCCTCCTCCTGGATGGTCGCGGCAGCCATGTGTTTAACTTGGAGTTCCTCAGCCTGATGAAGGCTCACAATGTGCACGTGATGTGCCGCCCTCCTCACGCCACCCTCGCGCTACAGCCGGCGGACGGGGCTCCGTTCAAAAGCCTGAAGCGCAATTGGTCTGAGGTGGGCCGAAGGTGGAACAGGCAGACCGCGGGGATGACGCTTCCGAAGATACAATTCTTCTCGGTTTTTTCAGAGGCGTGGAAGAAGACTGCCACAGTGGAAAATGCCCAAGCTTGGTTCAGGGCTACGGGGATGTACCCTGTGAACTCTAACGTAATACCGGCTGAAGTCTTTGCTCCCAGTGCAACAACAGAGAGGGCACTGCAGACCCAAGCCCAAGAAGAGTCACTGCAGCCCCCAGCACAAGCTCAAACGCCGCAGCCCCCAGCACAAGACAACACACTGCTCCAACAAGATGTCTGCATGGAGTTCATGGACACTGTTGAGAGAGTCCCAAACAAGTTACCTGGATCTCTCAAAATACCAAACTGAGAGCGGGGGAACAAGAAGCCACGTACCAGGCCACCATCATACACCCTCACCGGCCAAGAGCACCTCCTTTATGTGGAGAAATCCAAACAGAAACAGAACAAGGCAAAAGCAACAAAGGTGAACAGGCCTACTCTAACCAAAAAAGATTTGGTCACAGGGTGCCAGGCAAAATATGTTTCAAAGGACTGGATGAAGTGTGACTTGTGCCGTGGCTGGTATCATGAGTCCTGTGCAGAGGAAGATGGCCTTCTTGACGATTCATCATTCTCCTGCCAGGACTGCTACACAGAGAAGATAGGGTTGGAAAGGATTCTCTGGGCTAAAGTTCATAAATGGCCTATGATTAACATTGCACTTGTGGCTTATGTGATTGAATACGATAACATTGAGACTGGATGGAAAAATTATAACATTAACAATTCTCAATTTTCAAATGTTTCTCCTGTTGAAATGTTCAATAAATCATTTGTTATTCTAATCTACCTTGGTTTGTGAGTATCAAAGCACAATGTCTTTTAAGCTTGAAATGACGGTCCCACTTCACCATATATGCTGTCCCACATTACCTGAATACTCTGACTGTGTGAAAGAGGGTGCCATGCTATGTTTAAGGATGTTTATTTTTTATACATTTATTTTCTCTGTGTTTAAATAAAAACCCCTCTCTTTGCCATCGATGTGAATCCTTCCTTTAAGTGACGTGTCCTGAAAAGGGAACGGTTCATCAGTGATACAGTGAATAAACGATACTCTGTAAAATATTTATTTATTTATTTATTTATTTATTTATTTATTTATTTATTTATTTATTAAGAGGCTTAAAATGCAGATTAGTAAGAAGTGATTCATCGTGTTTAAAACCAGAGGCCGGCTGGACTAATGAATAATGTTAGCCTTTGAAAGATTGCTTTTTATAGGCAGGCTTATTTAGATTTTACTGTGGACAAACTGTTGGACAAATTCTGTTCTTTTCATTTAGCAAAACTTCAGAGTCTGTTGGAATGGTTATGGTGTGAGGTCTTCACAGTGGGGTTCTTTCTTTTTTGAAGAAAAATAAATTAAAGTCACAGAGGATGCCACTGTAATATAAATGTACTCAGAGAAAGGAATGACTGGTGGTAGAAGTGATGATACTTCAAAGAACAAAAATGTGTTCGTTTTCTGCTTGGCATGGAAAAATGATTTCATTAAAACCCTTTGCACCCTTGAGAATGAGCGGTGAAAGTAAAAACGATGGCTCCTTTTTGTCAGTGACATGTAGCCACTCAAGTTTGGTTGAATATCTTGCGATCTCTGCACAATGCTGACTCTTAGTTTAAGCACTGGAGTGTTGTATTGCTTGGGCCCTGATCCTATGCTTGCAGTTAACTTACTTAATGTTATGCTAACAGCTATGTTGCCAACAGCAGGTATATTAAAAAAATTTCAATAGATAATATTAATTTGTTAATTTTGGACATACTTCTACATTGCTATCAAGTTTTTTCTTCAGATTTTAGATGGGTAAATAAGGAAAACATTTATTTTATATAAATGGTAAAAGGTGAGGAAGCGGAGTTGAATTTCTAACTAATAGCTGTTAATAATAATGTTAATATTAGCCCAAAAGGCTACCAAATTCAGAGCAAAGACAAAGTCCCTCGCTTTCTAGTTGCACTGTTGGAATGATTTGTGTGGTTCTACTCATGTCAGTGTGGATAAACACAGATTTATTTCTTATGTTTTTCCTGGCCTGTGAACACAGTGAACAGTGCTGATAGGTGATTGGTGGAAATTTCAGTGCTGTACACATACCTACAGTACATTCATTGGGGAAAAATGGGATATATAAGCCATGCCTGTTAGCAGCCTGTTTCATTTAGCGAGTCAAAAACAACAAACGGGTGTCTGCATGTGATAATGAATTAGCACTCTGTCCTGTGCCAAATCACATATCCAAATGAGCAATCACCCGCTCAGCACAGGTGATAAAAAAAACCGTAAAGTTCAGCACAACTCATTTGCCCCCCCCCCCCCCCAAATCTCAGCGACTGCATCTGTGTATTACATCGTATTACCCTTCAACTAGCCACCCTCCGCACCATCTGGTGCTTTTCGCTTTGATCACGGCTTTATTACACAATTTTGTTTGCAGGTCACAGCATGTGCGCAATAAGAATGACTCCATGTGATGCGTTACACATCGTCTGCTCAAGGGTAAACAGAAACGAGTACGGTGGACCGTGTAGCACGCAGAACTATACCAGAGCTACACTGGGAATGCCTCACTTCTGCTTATTTTGTTTATTTCTAAAAAAAACAGATTTTTTGATGAGCTCATATTTATCATAAAGACTTGTGGATCTATGCAGCAGTTAATCTGTCATGAATAATGTCATCCTTTGATTTGATTCGTTCTTATATAAAAATAAAAATAAAAACATTTTAGGGGGCTGCACGGCACCTATGCGTCATGTTGAAATGCAGTTTAGTTTGCCATTAACGTCCATGGTGCCGCAATGACCACAGTCATTTCTGGTGCGCAGATTGTCCAGTAAAGTAAGTGCAGCTTAACACGCATTTTGCTATGAGTGCCCTTTTACTGAACAAGAATTAAAAAATAATTCGGAATTTGCAGGATCCTGGGGCCCAGTTTTTTAACCCAAGACATTTAATTTGCTACAACTGAATGTGAATTTAAAATCAATCCCGTACATTTTGAAATTTCAATTTAGGAAGTCAACGAGATGGATGGTGCCATAATTGATTTTCTTCTTATTAAATGAAGACGAACTGTGAATATAGAGGTAAGCATCATGTGTATTTACTTTCTTTGTTTAAACAATGAAGACCCCTTTCAGCCTTGCAAAAATACACCACAGTCCCTGATTCTAAACCCCATAATTGTGTTGTATCTGAAGGTCAAAAATATTCAGCTTTGCAAATTTGATTTGCATGTAATGTGAAAGTGATTTTGGTAATTACATTTTGTGGCCAGATCTGTTTGATATTTCTATCAGATACAGACAGATGGTTTCTAGTGTCTTTGTAGAGCCCTCTTAATGTTTTTTATTTTTTATTTTTGCTGAACGTAGAGAGGCAATCTAAGATTTATTTAGTTTTGATCAAAAAAATTATCAGGTATTGTAATCACAAAATTGTACATAACATGCATGTGCTCTTGTTA
This sequence comes from Anguilla rostrata, assembly GCF_018555375.3. Classification (NCBI taxonomy): domain Eukaryota; kingdom Metazoa; phylum Chordata; class Actinopteri; order Anguilliformes; family Anguillidae; genus Anguilla; species Anguilla rostrata. The sequence goes on along the minus strand of NC_057946.1, from coordinate 27,402,897 downwards.
TTTGCATTCTACATTGATTTATTTGTCTATTGATTTATTAGCATTGATAAAAACCTTACAAGCTTGCTAACTGAAATAGCATTTACATCTCGGGAAATGCTAAATGGATGAATATGTGCGATCATGTTTACAGGTCTATCTGTCCAGAGAGAAGACGGCGGAATATAACCAATATTCTGATGCCTTCCTCAGTTTAGGAAAATGGTTAGTTCTTAATATATAATTTCACTCATTTGTAATTGTTTCTTTCCACATTAAATAAATTGATGATTGCTTATAATGGTATTAAAATCATCTTTTTGTAGTATAAATATCCCTTCATTAGTATCATGCACGTAAGGATTTTATAGTTTTTTAAAATAATCTTTTTGCTTTCTAGAGTTAGACTTCTGTTGCATCTTGAAATATTACAGTACCTGCATAAATAAAGTCCTGAATGTGTTGGTTTGGATTGTAATGTTTTTATTTTAGGAATACAGATTTCTTCAAAGGTTTTCAGACCTCTTATTCCATTGCACTGGAAATCTTGTTTCAGCACGTCAAGCGGAGCAGCTTTGCATTAAATTGACATTTTCTGTAAATTGAAAATGCTATACGCGTAGTGCAAGACCATTTTCTTGAGTTCAAAAGTGCGACTGTCCAGGATAATCACTTTGTATATAGACGAGGAAGAAATTTTGAGCGGAATAAATTCATAATTGGCATATTATGTTCGTTATATAATTTCCCTTTTTACATATTTATTAGTCTTACAGCACAGTTTCTTTACTTTGTGTATTAAGCATTCAGATTTGTTGTTGCATGTACATTTCCTGCTTGACTGAACACAAATATTGCATATATAAAGCAGGTCTTAAAATAAAACGATGACAGCTGGGGTAAACTGTGATCTCTGTGTTGTCTGCTTAGACGGCACCATTTTTGTATGGGTGAATACCTTAATAATATGCAGTCATGTCAACTACAAATCAATTCTGCTTTTGAAGGATACCCTTTTTTAAGTATGCTTACGCAATATTGAATTCGACTCGAATAGTTTTGGAGTGACGGTGCTTCTGAGTCGGTTTTATTTCTCTTATGATTTGGCGTTCGATTTTCAGATGATTTCATGTCTGATTAATCTACAAATGGAAACATTATTTTGACCGACATAAGAAAAACAATTAGTGTTATATTAAAGACATTTGATCTTTCATGTCATCGTTTGTCTGCTGTATGAAGTGGTGGGTTCTTCGCGTAATCGTGTAAAAGTGAGAATCTGCTGGTCACTTCCTCAGGCGTGTGGGACCTACTGGCCCCAGGTGGTTGTTGCCTGCATTTTACACGTCCAAATTGTGTCAGTGGTTTCTAGAGAAACCATGAAAATGAATTAATTGTGTGATAATCTACAGATAAAGGAGGTTTACGTGTCATAGAATTAATTATGGTGTTTACATGAACTATTTTCTGTGTTCATTTTGGTTCTGTATTCATCATTCATTTTAATCTACGCAGGCACACAATGATATGCATTTCTATATTGAATAGACTGGTTGAGGTGCACTTATAAATAAACATTGTTTAAAAATCAGTGTAATGTTTATATTTTCCACTAAATTTTTTGTCGGTTTTTTTCTTCTGATTTTTTTTCCAGGTACAGCTTTTCAACCAATGCCTCTGTACAGCTTTGAAACTGAATACCAACATATCTGGCCCTCATATCCCACCTGTACTACAGATAGCAATAGGCTGATTGAGGAGAGGAGGAGGCTTGAAGCATTTGTTGCTAGCATAGGTGAGTGAGAAAGTGTGTACTTAAATTCAGCCTCTTCATGCCTGGGGGAAAACTGAGTGAATGTTTGTGTGTTGGAGATCTATCACCTTGATACTAACAATGAATGAAATTAAGTGAAAGAAACATTGCATTTATGTGGCACTTCTCTAGAAGCTTTAAGTGCTTTACAGTAATCGGGGTAAACTCACCTCAGCCACCACCAATGTGTAGCACCCACCCGGTGGCCATTTTGCACCAGAACGCTCACCACACATCAGCTGAGCTGGAGAGGGAGGGAATATTTTTTTTAGGCAATCAAATCAAGGGATGATTAGATGGCAGGTGGAATACATATACATACAATGCCATGTAGGTGTAATTCAGAGGAAGCTCTTCGGAGACAGTGGCTTAAATATGATCGAGCGGGCCATCAAAATGGCCGGTTATAAGAATAAGTTCATACCTCTAAAGACTTTTTTTTCCCCTTTCTGCAGATCCAGTGCAGCTGCAGATTCTCCAGACGCTGATCACTAAGATCAGCGCGTTTCATCAGAGGACGCGGCAGCACGTGGCCTGTCCCCCCCGGGTGGGGCAGCAGGAGCTGTACCCAGGCAGCGGGATATTCCTGTCCTCGGTCAAACTGTCCGCCATTCACCAGGACTCCCGGAAGGACTGCATGCGCCTCTTCCATTTGCTGTTCGAGCACTTCTTCAGCGAAGAGGACCTTGTCGGTGCCGTGGCCTTCGGAAAACACGGGAAAGTGCCCGACGGGAAGAAGATTTTGGATCGCAAAACGGTAGATGGGATCATATGTAAGTGTTCACCTTGCCGGTTGGGTGTCTTGAAATGGTTTCGACAGACGGAATTTATACGAGCTGCTTTACGGTGTTGATTCTGTATGAAATTTGTTGATAGATATGTATATGTGTGCTGAAAAATGCCTGAAAATAAATGTGGTGGTGTAGCTATACTTTTTTTGTTTTCACTACTTACTCCTTCAAAAAATGTGATTTCAGCTTACGTCCTTCGCTGTTCAACGCTGGATGGGTGGACATCGGTGGAATCATCAAAACTGAAAAAAGCCTGCATAAACAAATGCAGGCTAAGAATGAGTCAGAAAAAAAAGTATTTGAATCTTGGAGTTGGTAACTGTACTTGGATGTCATAACTGATGGGGTAACTGTCATTTTAAATGAAATTGTGTGAGGTCAGTATTACCAAGCTAATTTTCGACTGAAAAATGATCTTTCTGTGGTGATACATTTACAAAAATGATGTTGTGTGCTGTATTTAAGGACACAAAGAACAAAGTGGCAAATATTTTGCTTTCAGGGTAGCTGACATGTTAAAGAGTATGTTTTCATGTACATTTTCATCATGCTTTACATATGTAAACTTTATTTAATTTTCTTTAATGAGCATTGTTGTGAAATGAAAAAGGCTGCATTTTCATTCATACAAATAAAAATTTGCTCAGTGATTTTCTGCTTTATAATTTTTTTAATCTTTTTATATTTTTATACAGTTTTAATGTTGTCAGCGGTATGTGCTTTTGCAGATTTACATATTAGGAGACCTTGATTCAGAGCTTTCGCTTCTTTATGTATCAGGGTGTCCTTTTAATGCCGTTTTACCTAGAGAAATTAGGGGACGTACACATTGAAATTTTGCCTGGGTGATTACAAAATGCTGTCAGCCTTTCAGACAAAAGAAATGATTGTCAACACTGAATCGACAGTAGTGAATGAATAATTGATAGCGCGAGAGGCTGTGATGTATCGTGAATAGTCATGGCTACAGGGGTGTTGTTAGGTATGACGTGCATCGGAGTGCTGGCAACCGCCTGTAGCCGTGACCATATTCACGATACAGCACGGCCTTGGGTGCCATATTGCTTTTATAACAGTTACAGCATATAGAAACAATTAATTGATAACACAATATTATTTTCTTTTCAATATTATTAGTAAATGACAGTTTGTGTGCGGAGTGATACTGTTTACAAATAGGCTGTTTGATCAACTATTACTGTATTGGATTTAAAATTCCTTTGGAACACCGTGTCAGCTATTCAGCATCCAGGATCGAAACAACCTGTTTTCTAGAAATCCAGTTATATGTGCACAGGTACATATAAAGCGCTGAATCATCATTGCATATGAAGGCAAAATAGTCTTACAATTTGGCTGGATATTTCCTCATAGTTGAAGTCAGATTATCAATACCTGTTGAGGCATAGCAGCATATGAATGTGTTTTATATAGACAGTATACACACACATACATTTAAATGATTATTTAAGGTTCATCACTCAGTCACAGACATTCGCCGTACAAACGTGAATGTCTGTGACTGTGTGACTGAGTGATGAAGTTACACCATTGGTCGGCCAGATCACGTGTGTTAGGTCCAGCCATATACTAGGTTTTAACCTGGTCTTGTTTGGATATTGGGAAGTTCCTTTTGGCTTCCACACTTTGCTCTTTGGTCTCATCTATCCACAATACCTTTTTCCAGACCTCTGTGGGCTCTTTCAGGTACTTATCAGCAAACTGTAATCTGGCCTTCCGGGTTTTATGGCTAAATAGTGGTTTGCATCTTGCAGTGTAGCCTCTGTAGTTCCATTTAGAAGTCTTCTATGAAGAGTAGTAACTGACACTTCCACACCTGCCACCTGAAGAGTGTTTTTGATTATTTTAATTATGGAGCTCATTGTAAATACCCTATTCAGTTTCATACCGGATGGACTGTCTGGTGCATACTCTCAGTGCATCACTTTTATTTCACATTAGTTAAGTGGGGCTTTGCAAAGCATTTGTCCTCTGTGAAATCACGTGAGCACATTTTACAATATTACCTATAAAACAATGAAGTCCATTTATCAAATATTTAAATAATGTAGCAAATGAGTGCACTGTTAAACTCAACTTGCCATTCACATTTGCCATTCAAAGTTTGTTGTGAAACCTAAAATGAGAAAAATGATATACATATACGATATACTAAATAATGAAAGCAATTGCCTCATTCTAGTTTTGACAGAATCGGGATAATCTTTCTATGTGTGTAGTGACACCTTAGTGTTGCGGTGCAGTGTTTGACATCTTAACATTTTGCTTTCATTTTTTAATTATTTGCTATCATTTGTTTGGTGATGATTGAACCATGAATTCATCATACCCTGATTTACATTTGTAGTAACATCGGTGTAAAAATATAATTGCTTTGCGTTGTATATCCAATATTTAATTTTTTGGTAATAATCCGATAAAAATAATAACTACATAAAAATAACCCCTGCTGGCTACAATTAATCATTGTGTTTTTTATAAACAGAGTAATATTTTGTAATGCACATGCAGTCTTTTCAAAGCTCTGCAACATTTTAAAAATCTGATGTTACCTCTAAACATCCTTGCACAGTCTATCCATGTGTGCACGATTTATAAAATGGACTTTTGAAGTAACTTCCTTTGGATCTCTTTGAATCCAACCACAGACTGATATTATTTGAGGACATAATTTGTGGACACAGAAATGAACAAGCTACCATAGTTCACGTGTTTGTGTGCAAGTGAAAGTTCATTTTCTCCAAAATGTATGTATGTACGTACTCACAAGTATCTTGTAATATTGTTAATATTTGTGATTTGATGTGCAGAGTCCTACATTATTCCAGACTTGACCGAACATTTGTTTGATTTTGAATTTTCTAAATTGATTGGCCCTTTACAGTCACATAGCCCTTTACATGTCACAGTCACATAAACATTTATTTGTTCTCATAGCAGCATCCTTTTCATACCTTTTACAGAGAGGCCTCCCAAAGATATAGATTCCACATTAAATTAACATGGCAGTTGAGATGCCTTGCCAGGTATTTGTCTTTGGCTATATTCTTTGCCATGCTGAAATTGTGCCCATATGCTTGTTGTATACAGTCTGAGTAAAATTTAGACATGTATTTGGGTGTTATATACTACATTTAATATTGACAGATTCAAGTTAGATGCAACCTGTATGTCAGACATGAATTCCATACATTGTAAATAAATTGCTTTTGTTACAATTTTATCTGTTGCAATTTGAATGCTTTAACCAACTCCATTTTCAATAAAGTGTGGCTAGACTGCATTTTTACTTAGGGCTGTTCAAATTATATAAATTGGATGTCTTTGTCGAGGTGTGTGTTCATACTATAGCTGCCAATGATGTTGACAGCCAATTCACTGAAATTTAAATCTTTTTATATCATCCCTCCTGACTGCCAGAGGCAGTGCTTAACTCTGGATATCATCTATCTTGCGCATGTACCGGTCAGGTGTTTATACTAATAGTCATGCGTGACCTTGGATGACATATAGCAGTGGCAACCTTGTATATCAGCCTGAAATCTGTTACTTCTATCTTCTTGCAGATGGGATTTTTGGAAGTAGGTTGAATATTAACATGTAGCTAAGTGGCTAGTAGTTTGCGGTAGCCTCGCAATCTATACAGCAGATTGGAGCTGTGCTTGTCCTTCAGAGTCTGCATAACCACTCAGCTACTTTCCCTCGCTCCATCCTGTCTGAATGGTTCCTTTGTTGATTCTGTCAGCGACACCACCCGGGTTAACGGCTGCGGTCCTCGGTCTTTTGGCTCAGACCCTGCGGGCTTCGGGCTCAGGCTCTGTTGCTAAGGGCCTCAGCGATGCTTAGCTGCAAGCCTTCGCCTTCATGGCAAGAGAGCTTGCCGCCGAGTCTGGCTCGCCCCTGTCAGAGGCGTGCAGGAGAACCCTGTGTGGTTACGGGCCAGATGTTTGGCCTAGCAGCACAACAAGCCTTGGAGTGCAGTATCCAGGCAAAGCAGACCAGACAGCAGTTTTCTGGTCTATGGAGGGAGCCTACATCTCTAACTAAGCAGAGGCCCCCCTAGGGGGATAATTCAAATCCTCTTTACTGGAGAAGGGCTCTAAATAAGTGTGTAGACAGCTTGATAAATCTTGCTGGGTTCTATTCGGTTTACTTCCTCGTTCTAAAAAAGGAGGGGAGTTTTCTCACTGTCCTTGAATTAAGAAGGCAAACCTGTTCCTGACCGTTTTGCACGTCTGCTTTTTATAAACTGCAGACATTCTCCAGGCTGTTTAACAAGGAGATCGGTTCATGTCCCATTGAATTATGGGATACATATTTCAATGTTCCAGTTGCGCCTCATCACAGATCGTTCTTTTGTTTCGCATTAATGGACCAAGCTTACCAGTTCAAGGGGATTCCAGTTGGGCTTTCCCTGGCCCCTTGAGTATTTGCCAGGTGCATGGGAGCCACCCTGCCCCCATTGCAGCCTAGAGATGTGTGGATCCTCCCATACCTGGTGGACTGGCTGATCTATTCTTCGACCAGGGAGCTCTCAGCTCAAGACGTGGGAGTCCTGCACTCTCAAGTGACCTGTTTAGGTCTTGCAGTCAGCTACAACAACATTTGCCATTCTCCTTTTCTTTTTTTTCAATTCAGCAAGGTTGCCTGCTAGCACATCTTTACTTCAGCCTCTGTGGTGATGCCACTGGGCCTTTTGTCTTTGTGCCTTTTCCAGGTCTGGGTGAATGGTCTCCACTTGGACCCGAAGTGGCACAAAAGCAAAGTCAGGCTCTCAGTACAGTGCCTCCTGGCCCTTGCGGCCATGGAGAAGAAGAGCTCGCCCAACTGTGGGTGTTCCCCTGAGAGTCCCGTCACTCACTTCCCTCGTAGGTGAATAGTGTTAAATCTGATTCCACCAGGGATTTGACAGACAACATGTAGGAAGTGAGCACTTACAAAAGCCTCAAATATAGGAATAGGATACAACATGCAATGATCCCTCATGATGCTCCCAATGCTCTGTAGTATTGACTAGAGAGTGAACCTTGTTGGCATTGTTGAACTTATTAAATAATAGACATAATTGTAAATTAATCAGAATATGGGCTATCCATGAACTGTTGTAACTAAAATTCCATATCTGGTTAGCCTGGATAGACTGTGTGCTCAATAGCCAATCAGATTTTAATTTTTACAAATATAACAATGCAGATGCACAGAAAAACAGTAAAAACAAATCTAATTTGCAGTTTTATTGCGTTGTCTGTGTGAAGAGGTTCCGTGATTGTTTTAACTACAAAATATATCTTGTTCCACATTTTGTGGCCTGTTCTATTTAATGCATGAATACGACCATATTGGTTATATGAATGTTAAATTAAAAGAACCAATGTACACTCAAGTGGTATGAAATCCATGTACATCAAAGTTCTTCTAGTCTAGCAGAACTTTTCAAATCAATTATAGTTTTCTTCAACATGAATATTTAGTCTAGAGGAAAGTGCCTGCATATGAACAAAATTGTGATTGATTTTGGCTTTGGGTTGATTGCTTTAGTTAAAATAGAATCTCTTTGAAAAGTTGAATCTTACAAGAGCTGCCAGTGTCTTATGAGCGAGCATTCAATACATTATAGGAAATTTAACAGAATACAAAATCACTCTGAGAATCTATTATCTTTGAATACTTGAAAAGAAAAAATGTGAGTTATGCATTTCATATATTCATACTGATTTATGAAGTCATATTACTGTGAAGTTTATAGAATATTCTGTTTTTTCATTGAAAGATAACTGAGTGCATGCAGCGTTGGAATAGCAGAGTCATTCTACTGTGAAATGTTCCAACAAATTGTTTTTGTTATTGGGCTCACAATAACATGAATTATATCTTTTATAATCAAAATATTGACACACCCATTAATTACAATATCAAAATGATGGCTTGATAAGGAAGCTGATTCCCATCATAATTACACCAGTTTTGTCTTTTTTGATTAGCAGGTAGGTTCAAGTTTTGTTCTTCTAAATTTCAGTCTTGATCTTTGGATCTTATTCTGACGTTTCTTTTTTTTAGTAATAGGTAGCAATGAATGTGTTGGCCACGCACACATGCCTACTATTAAACAGAACTTTTCCGTTAGATTTTTACAAAAAAAATTTAAACATCCCTATACTCTTGTCTGTACTTTGCCTAATTATAATTTCAGGCAAAGCCAGTGCTTCTCCACCCTGCACAATTCTTCATTCAGAAACATTCACCGTTTTTTATTACCATGGATGTAACATGGTGAGCATCTGATTTAACTGTCCATAATTTGCCAAGGCACAATTTCTATTCTGTGAGAATTTGCAATGGTACTTTGGTAAATGTCCTCTAATAAACTGGTTTGAATGTTTGTGAATGTTATGTCTTGCATATTAAAGGATTTGATTTTCTATGCTCTGTCAGTAACTAGTCATGAGAGAAGATGGTTGTGCGTGGTGAATCACACATTCAGTCTCAAAAGTTTTGAAAATTAATTAATGCTATCAGTTTTATAGGTTTCTCATACAATGTACGGTATTACTTGTATTATAATTGAATGAATAACCATGTTAATTAAAGAAACTGTGATTATATACATTTATTGACTGTTTGCAGTATTTCCCTTTAGCTAGAAATATTGACTGGATCTTATTTGTGTTAGAATTGGTGTTTCTCCCCTTTTGTAAACTACTGCTTCTTTTTTAAACAGCGCCGCCTGCTCTATTTGAAATAGAGAGACTGAAAGGTCTGCTGCAGGCAGAGAGGAGCAGGAGTGAATTGATGGGAGAGACAATAAACAGCCTTAAGCAGGACAAGGAGCTGCTCCAGCAGGAACTGACTAAAAAGGCCGAATTAATCTGCGAATTCCTCCAAGAGCAACTCAGCAACCGCCCAGGTACGAACAGAGCATTCTTGTATTCTATAATGAAGATGCTACAGCTTTTAAATACTTATGGATTCATTTGTATAGTTTGTCGGTATGTCTGCTTTCTGAAATTCTACATTCCATTGCACTGTAAAAACTAAGATATAAAATGCCTAATCTTGAGTAAAATATACATTTTAACGCATGTACGTTTTGTTTTTATTTCGCCATCACACCATTTTGTGAGTATGAACAACTTCTGCTTAACACTGGGTGCTTAAATAAAAGCAAACAAGTACAAGGGATCACTATTTTAATTAATTGTTACGGAAAAAATATTATTGGTGTCATTAGAAGCATGAGATGTAAGTAATTTAAAGACAGTCTTTGGGACAATGGGGGGAATGCATTAATGAGCAAATGGTTATTGATTGTCATGGTGATGGATTAACTGACCTCAATAAATTCAATAAATGCAAATTATAGATGATGATATGGAATGGATATCTGTCCAAGGAAGACTGTCATAGGCAATATGGAGTGATAGAAGAAATAATAAATGGAAGACGATGCGGGGAAGAAGGGGGAAAAGAAAGTGGTTGTGAAGAAAAGGTGTTTTTGCAGCAGTGAGAGAAGTGAGAAAGATGGAGAACAGACTGAGAAAAACCAAGCTGTGCTCGAGTTCACTTGCAAGATCTGACAGTGTTTTGTACCATGGGGGTGGTTCCATAAAAAAATATTCTTTTTTTTTTTTTTTTCAGAAAAGAGGAGGGGCCAAACCACCAGCAAACAGGAGCCAAGTGGCTCACGTCAGCACGTCCCCATGTATTCTGACGAGACTCCGGCATTCGAGTCGCCTGCCCTGTTTGATTCATTTGATGAGATAGAGTTGCATCAAAACGAAAGGCCGAAGATAGTTAAGAATCCAAAACGGAACAGGGAAGGAGAGAATACTCGTGTTCGCAGTAAGTACTGCACAAACAGAAATGACTCTTATGAAGCTAAGGGAAATTACACTGTTCTGAAAAAAATTGTCGATTCGAAACAGGTCAGTGATTTGTAATGAGGTTGCATTAAAAACCAGCATGTACGAGGTATAAGCTCATGGAGTAAGCATTTTTATGAATGATTAAGACTAATTGTTTTGCAGTGTAAAAAAAACAGATGTTTGTTAACAAAATAATACTATGCTGACTAGATGCATATCTTGCTCTTTAATTACATAAAAATATATTTTAAAATAATTGTTAAGTGAAACTTTTTCTTAAAGTTTAAGGCACTTAAATTTCTGAGCATTCTTCACTTTAAGCACGATGCGTTTGTTCTTTCCGCAGTGAAAAATGTGGTGGGCGTCATCGCGAGGTACATGACGGCCCTGCAGGAGTTCCGCAGGAGCGTGTCCATGAAGGCGGCCTTCGACCGGGTCGGCGTGGACCGCAACACCATCTCCAGGACAGCCGCCATCGCCGAGCTGAGCCTGGCGGCGCCGGAGGTCTTCCACTCCCTCCCTCCCTGGGACGAGAAGGAGGAGACGCTGGCCCACTATTCCTGCCGGTGCCGCCAGGCCATGGACGACACCGTCAAAGCCAAGATCAAAGCAATGAAGGCCAAGGGCGAACTCCTGCCCATAGCCAGCAAATGAGGATGTCTGTTGTGTTTTTTTTTTTTTTTCGTGTTCAAGCGATGAGTGTTTCCATTTCGAATGGAGATTCATTCGCACTTTACCTCCTCTCCTCCCATTTTTTTTTCCTTCTCCCGACCGCTTATTTTTTGAGTTTGTGTAAGAGACTTGAGAAGTTATTCCTGGTTATCTCTGCTTGTACACTATTTTGTCGTTAAAACCGTGGTGCATAGGAATAATCTTGTTCATGACTTGTTTTGTATAATCGTGAGAGGTGGGTCCAATAAGAAGAAATGACTGGTGTTAGCTGTTCACAAGATAGTTACCGTAACACTAATTAATCTTATGAACTATATAATTTTGTTAGTTTGAATAGGATTCTAGTTGTGATACTTTTATTACTGACGTGTATGGACATTCATTTTTAATCAGTGAAAGACTGAAAGAGAAAATGCAGATAATTTGTGCTGTCGTATTGAAAGAGGTTTAATTTCTTTCCTACAAGCACACATTTTTGCCACCTGTTTCAGCCAATATTTTTGTTACTACGGGAATATCAGATAGCATGTCTGTGTTTGTGTGAGGTATAAAATGTACTAACACAATTGGTCTTGACAGTCATGGCTGTTTATGTAATGTTCAATAAAACAATTTTAAAGGAGAAGTTGTTCTGTTGTCAGTTTAAACATGGGTGCCAAAATGATATAGGATGCAAAATGTTATTTTACATGGTTCATATTGATAATGCATTATGCTGACATGAAAGATAAAGCTCAGCTGTCTGGACATACCAATCATTCATCACTCATTTTAGTGATGCTCATTGTGTCATGTGTGCTTGGTATGCCCCAACAATAGTTAGAAGACCACTAATACCTTTGAGTCATTTTAATAAGTAGAGTCTAACCTGATAGAATAGTAATACAGCACCAATTGTAAACCATGTGTATTATTATTTACATGTGATGTACAAATGGTCATATTCTTGGAAAAGCTTATCAAGTCTTATTTCTTATTTTACTTATACTTGACAAATTATGTTAAGTTGTCAAGTATAAGTGATGTGTGCTATTATACTCAAATCTGTTTGGACGATGTTTGAAGACGGTATGGTGTCTCTAGTTGGTCCACTGCTTGGGCTGTGTCCGTTGTATGGATCGTTTGGTCACATGGCTCTATGCTGAGGTATCTTGGCTGTATGCTGGCACTGAGGGAAGGCTGCAAAGAATTGCCGGCTGGCCCTTCTTTGTAGGTTTTCTTTGTGACAAAGTCCTATTGGTTTAGGCTTCTCACCAAAAGCTATTTGGACATGGACGTGGCGTGTGGCACCAAGGCAAGTCCTGCCTGAGCAGTTCTGTCCCTTTCTCCCTCTGTCATTGCTTAGTTCACAGATTGTTAAGATTCAGCGTTAAATGCCCTCCTATATGCTCTAGAATACATGAACAGCTGCTGATTGACAGAGTTTGAATTTGGGGTTCATCCCTAATTTAAACCATTAGCTTGAATGGACAGTGCTGAGGTCACACATGATTGGCAGTAAATGTCCTAACCGGGTCCTGCTAGGTGTCATGCATGCCCTGACCCCCGTCCCACCTGCCTTTGGGGTGATCAAGCTCGTGTCTCATCTGCAGATAAAACCATATTTAATGTGCCTGTTATGCACAAAATTTAATGTGGTTGAAGACACTAGGCCTCAGTGGGTAGCTGGAAAAAAATGCAATGTTATTTCATTAGGAATTCAAACTACAAACTGAGCAGTTTGACTATCTACGGTCAAACATTATTTGATGTTGTACTCTTAATCAGTGCAGAAGTTTGTTATAGGTTTGAAATACCTTACAGAGTCCCTATATATAACTAAGTTATACTGTTTTTAAATCACCATTTTAAGAGGGACTGTCATTGATCGAAAAGTTAAAATTTTCTTATATTTTTTTTACATACATGACTTTTTCCTTATTTAATTTTTTAAAAAACAATGTACTCATTTCCTCAACAGATTTGGAGGAACGGCAAGCCGAAGCTAACCGAGAGCAGAACGAGAAGACCATCCGCAGCACCCAGACCGCTCTCCGCAACTTCCGCGACTTCCTCATATCCAAGTACCCATCCGAGACCCGCGAGATCTACTGCATCCCGTGCGACGAGCTCGACGCCTACCTGGCCTCCTTCTTCGTGGATGCCCGGCAGAAGGACGGGTCCGAGTACGAGCCCAACAGCCTGGCCAACTACCAGTGCGGGCTGGAGCGCTACCTGAAGGAGCAGCGGTACAGCTACAGCATCACCCGGGACAAGGAGTTCCGCCGCTCCCAGGAGGCCCTCAAGCAGAAGCAGCTGGAGCTCAAGTTCAAGGGCAAGGGCAACAAGCCCCACAAGTCCATGAAGCTGACCTTCGCCGACGAATTGATCCTGAGGAAGAGGGGCTTGCTCAGCCGCTTCAACCCGGAGGGGCTGCTGAACCTGGTGTGGCTCAACAACACCAAGGCCTTCGGACACTGCACCGGCTTCCACGGCTCCTCGCTCAAGTGGGGGGACGTTCGACTGATCGCCAGTGAAACCGGGCTGGAGTGCTTGGAGTGGAGCTACCAAGAGTACACCGACGGCAACACCAAGACCAAACGTCCCGGGACCGAGTGCCGCATCTATGCCACCCCCCACGCCCCCCAGACCTGCCCCGTGCAGGACTACAAGGAGTACGCCCAGCGGAGACCTCAGGCCATGCTGTATGAAGACGCCCCCTTTTACCTGTCCATCAAGCCAGTGGTAAACCTGGCCGCCCTGCACTGGTACAACAGCCAGGCGCTGGGGAAGAACAAGCTGGCCAAGATGGTTAAGACCATGTGCGAGAAGGGCAACATCCCGGGGAGGAAGACCAACTTCAGCGTCTACCAGAGCTGTAGCACTCTGTCCGAGGCCCAGAGCAACCAGCTAGTGCTGATCTGCAATAACCTCAGCCAGCAGGCCTCTCAGTCCAGGAGCTCCCATCCAGGTGCTACCAATTTTGTCATCGCTGGGTCCTTTGACTCCTCCGACAACATGTGAGTCCCGCCATCCTGTTGGGAGCAAAGTTACAAGTCGTGTCTTTGTCAGGAAGTGGACGTGGCTCAGAATGACTGGATTGGGCTCCTCTACGGCTTTGTAGTTCCAGAATTGTGCGTTCTATTGTGAGAATCTATCCTCAGTGTGGGCTTCTTTTCTCTTCAGAATCCTTTTTCAAGGAGACATTTGAGTGGGGAAAGGTTCCATTTTTATTCCTCTCTAGTTTCAGTATATCTAGCTAAGCAGATAGATAAAGTACTTTTATAATATATAGGTATTCGTTCCATCATTTCATGAATACACTGTGCATCGGAAAACGTCATCACAATGCGTGTTTTAAAAAAGTAAAACATATCAATTTTGATGAAATTCCGGAACCAATTTGATAAAAACTAAACAAATGACTGGCTGTGATGAGATTGAGTGAGCGGTGCATAAGCACTACACCTCGTTAGTGAGAGAGATGATTGGGCACAAGCGATAAAATTTTACCTATTTGAATACTGAGCTGTGTAAAAAGTTAGAGAACAGATGAAGGAACCAAATGTGCCCAGTTTAAGAGAACAATGCCTTAGTGCCATAGGTATGTTAAGAGAATGTACCAAGTCAGCACACTGTCACTTACCTACTGTCCCATTTTTCTTACATCCATTAATCTTTGTATCATACTGTAAGCACCAGAACACAATTCTGTGGGCTGCTAGTGCAAAAGAGAGTTTCTCACCTATATATTATTTTAAACTTTAACGAAAGTACAAATATATGGGTGTATTTTCTCACCCAAATGTCTCTAGCAGGGAAATATACACAGGACCACTGACGATCCAGGATGTTTCATGTTACCCCGTCATGCCGCCATTTTGGCATGTTATAACGTAAAGAGTGTTTGCGCTTCCATTTTTCATTTACAATATATCTGTAAGACAACTAGACAAGTTGACTCTGTGATTTAAAGTGTGAATGTAACTTAAATATATAATCATTACATTGTATCATCACAGTTATGACTTCCCTTTCACACGTAACACTCATATGTTCAAGAGTTTATGGACCTCAAGTGCAGAAGCATCACACACAGATGTGTTCCATTCTCCAGTGAAATATGTTCATAATCCATACTGTAAAACTTAAGGCTGTACCTAAAAGCCATAATTACAAATATTGTCAACTCTGTTATGGCATAGAGTCCTGTGCCATCTTCCTTCTCTTGGATACTACAAACTTACCTGGAATTTAGCTCCACCTCCCCTGGTGTCTGGTAATTTTTTGAAATATCACCATGGCAATGGATCACTGTTAATTTACAGATCTCATCCAATCACATCCTTTACTATACTGGCATTATAACACATTTTATAATGATTTTTTTTATTTTGAGTAAAAAATAAAACTCCAAGTTAATATTCATGAACTGATTTTGACTCATCCATTGAAATTGTTCATGAAGGCTACAGTTCGGAAATGTGTCAACTTACATAGTCTTTGTCACAGCTTCTGTTTCATTCAGAATAATATAGCCTAAATAAATCTAAATAACCAGACTCCTCTTTGTCCATCAACTTTTTTAAATGATGTTCAAAAGTGCTGGAGTTACACATTTCAGATTGACATTTGTCAAAACTGAATTTTACCCGATGGACCATATGCGCTGTAGTATAGTATTTGCCTCTTGTTTAGAAGTTGCACATTGCTAACATTATATTGAATATAGTTAAATAATAAATATTTGTTTGAAGTAGTTCAATTTCTCTATGAAAGCGACACGACTAAAACGTTTCAAAACATTTTCAATTGAAATGGCATACCAAGGCATGCCAAAAATAAAGGGATATCAGCTAAATTTATTTTCAAGCAATTTTGATTGTGCAACATACTGTTCTCCTTTAATTTTTTATATTTTAAAAAACAGTAGCTTGAATAACTGTCAAGTATCAGGAGTTTGACTGTGCATATGAGAAATTCTAAAAAAGGAAAGGCTGGATTTTTCCTTCACCCACATTGAGGCTTTAAAAGGTAAACTGTTTTATCGTCCAGACATACCTTACTGATCTGTGTTCAGTTCTGCTATCAGTGCAGAACCAAGATAAACATTTACTTTGTCATGCAATTCCTCAATCTCTGACATGGTGTTAGTCATTATTCTGATGGCCCATATAAAATATATATTTCATAATCCTATATAGAGCTAAACCACCATGAAATTAAAAGCGAACTACCAAAACAAAAATTTAATTTTCTACTGGAATTTTATTATAAAAAAAGAAAAGAAAATATTTAAACACATCAGAACCAACAGGAGAGAGACTAAAATTTGTTATCCTATTTTCTGAAACCCTATAAAATGGTTGGTGGGTTGAACAAAAATCGAGCGTGGTAACGTGTAAATGTTCCGCCTCAACGTCTTCTTATCTTGGTCGAACTGCATTACTCTGGCTCCAATCGTGGCAAAACAGGAAGTATGAGGTTTCCGAAGGAAGAGTCCTGGGTAATGAAGAAGCCAGACGAATGTGCATGTGCATGCTGAAACAGAGAGAGAGATTCTTCAAGACAAATTATACCTCCGATATCTCATCACACTCAGGGAGGGCGTGATGCATGATATATGAGAATAAAACATGCCTTATGAATGCTGCTGTCATAACACCCATCTACAATGTCTGCCGAACAACCTGCTATTTCATTGTCTGCATTTTAGTCCACATCATGTTGTTTCCCCCCCCCCCCCCCCCATCTACTGTAATAATATTATTACGGACATACACAAATAGGTCTTTTAAGATGAAACGTGTTAGGCTATATGGCACACTATAGCACACCTGTGATACCACACCCGGGCCTCACCTGTAGAGCTGCTTTCTGCTGAGCAGCGATGTGCTGCTGCTCTGCGTGGTCTCTAAAGTCCTTATTCAGGGCTGGCCTTGAAAGAGGGATACTAACAAAAAGAGGAAAGAAAATATGACTTTAAAAAAAACCAAAAACAAAAACGTTCTTAAATACCCCATGCTAAAACTTTTCTTGCGTTGAAAGTGTTCACTCAGCCATAACCTACAAGACGTATACTTTTCCCCCCAAATGTATAAACAGGAGAATGAAAACACATTGATGTAACCTATGTTTTTTTCTGAATGTAATTATCCATCTGTATGGATATTAGTTTCAAGTTTGCCTCTGATTGGCCGCCCGCTAAACAGTCACGCCGCCAGAAAAGAGCCAGAAAAAACCTCAGGCCAAACTCAAGTGGTGACAGAAGCTTCTCTGAATCAGTGGTAAGAAACATGCAACAAGCTAGCTACAGGCACTGCTCTTATCAAATCAATCAATCAAATTTTATTTGTATAGCGTATTTTGCAGCAGTTGTCACAATTCGCTTTACAGACAACCCTGGCCTAAACCCCCACAGGAGCAAGCCTAAGGCAACAGTGGCAAAGAACAACTCCCTGTGGCACATGGCAAGAAACCTCGGAAGGAACCAGGCTCAAGGGGAAAATCCATCCTCCTCTGGTTGGCTCAGGGTGTTGATTGGTGACCAACATGTCAGTCAGTCTTACATGAAGCATGGGCAGCAGGTTGTTTTAACAGCTACGTGATAGCAGCAGTCACATCTGTTACCGTAGTAACATATGGTGTGATGACAGTGTAGGGATGTGCGAGTTTATGAAGTGAGTGAGGATTCAGTGGCATCATTTCTATAGCATATCAGTGTTCTCACTGGCCGCATCTCCATGCCAAGAAACCTGCGGATGACTTTCACTGCTGCCAACAAGGAAAATGCCCAAAAGCTCTTCCAAGGTCCAAGGCCTTTATCAAAATCTTAAAAAAACACAATATTTCAGGTTCATTGCCTGACCAGAGAAGGGTGGTGTTCAAATCTGACAGTAAGTGTAACAAAAATAGCTGTAAGCAGCAATGCCAGGGAGGCCCATCAAATGATCACGGACTGGAATTGACTGAATGCCCCGCCTACAGTGCTCTACAGTAATTAGGGCTTAAAGACCTTAAAGAGGCAGCACAGCACAAGACAGGCATCCAATAAGCCCTGTCAAACACATGTTTATAATTGTAATTAATAGGTTCATATTATGGCTAAAAAAGGTTAAAGTTTACACTGGCTCTGTCTAGACTGGAACCCTCGTCTGTGTCATTTGAAGATCATTTTCAGCAAAGGTTGGTGTCCTATATCTCAAGGCAGTCCAGGACTCGGCAACCAGTAGGCAAGTATCCAAAGAAATGCTACCCTTCAAGGAAAATAAACAAGGGTAGCGTGTCTTTGGAATAGTTGAATTAAATGAAATAGTTGTAATGCTAGTAGTATGTGTCTATGCGCTGCTCGCACTACCTTGCTCCTGGATTGTTCATTGACTGATTCTGTATAAGGCGCCTTTTCTCTTTATCCAGCTCCGCCAGAATAGCCACCCGGTGGTTTTTCTGAAAACCTGTAAGTGAGTTTAAAAACACCAGTTAAAATGACCAGTTTAAGTAAAGTCTAACCTCCTTTAGCCAAATGCGTCATCATGCTTTGCCCAAAGCCATTGATGAACGGTTGGGAATTTCAGCTATTATTAAGATCGATCATGAATTATTAACGTAATAATGTATGCGCGCTAATAATATGTACCGCAAACATGTTAGGATTGCAGGACGCTAGGGCGCAATGCAATTGTAAAAGTACATTTTGTCAAAATGTCTACTGAATTCTTATTTATATTTTTTTCAATCAATGCACTGTCAAACTAGATGGCCGACGGTGACCCAAAACACAAACAGCGACACCTTCTCACCTTGACCAGGTGGATTTGAAGCCATTTCTTCAATGAAAAAACAGCAGCCTGTCAAAACGGATAACAGGATGTGACTTTATTAACAAACATGTTCGACCGAATAAAAGAGTTGTTTTACGTACGCAGCTAGGTAATGTTAAATAGCTGCATACCTGAAATGTTCAACTATGTGTTCACTGCTTCATATCGATACAGTCTATGATATGAACCAAACAATATTGGGCAGAAAGCTGATATTTACTCCCCCAGTTATGTTTTGTAGCTAGCAACAAGCTCAGACTAAATATAGGCGGCACAGCCGATTATTTTGCTCAAAAATGAAAACGTAGGATAATTATTATCCTTTTCGCGAATTAAGACTGCTACCGGTAGTGCAACGTAAAACTGGGAAAACAGTATTATAGATACGCAAGATGGCTAATCAAACACTTGCTACCGGCTGGTGTAAGCACTCAGTCGCAGTCAAACTTGCATCGTAAGTCGAAATGTAATTTTGCCAGTGAATATTTCTTCCGTGGTTAAGAGAATTCATTGACAGCTTGCCTTAGCAAATTCACATTCAACGTGGCTACATGTACATTACCTTAGACAACCAACGTGAGACCGACAACTGCTTTGCGGATAAACCATCGGGATAAAAAACAAGAAGCTGTCGATTTTGAATCGACGCTTTCTGATGACGCACACACACGTAAACTGCTTTGTTTTGCTCTTTCGCTGTAGCCGCCCAGATTAGTCGCCTAGAATATCCTTGGTTCTATGAGGGAAAACATACATTCAGTCAAAAGGCATTTTCCTTAAGTTATCAATTAGACTAAAGAAAGTGGGGAACATACAGTGTCGAGCATGGGTGTCAAAAACACTGTAAGGCTTACGGAAATGTTTCTTGCTTTTGTGTGGAGTCCTTATGAGACGAAAAATGGTGCATTGAAAGTCCCTGAATTTTATTTAATGTTGTCCGTATGAACCCTGTTTTCGTGTTACACATTTTATCGTTGAGGCTCGCTGGGAAGGGGGCCCTCTCTTCCATGTGCAGTTATGAACATGGTTTCGCCGTGCCATATTTTCATTATGGTGATTGTGAAATTTGTGGCCCCCCCAACCCCCTATGCAATTGTAGAGTTTTTATTGAATTATTTGATTTCTCTTTGTATGCTTTTCATTTATAGTTGGTGCCCTGTCACGGAAGGAGCCACAAAGATATAATTTCAGAGGAGGTAGGCTATACAAAAGGATGTTGTAGCTTTGAGCTGGTCTGATTGTCCTTTTTATTCTGAATTTTGTTGAAGCTGCACAAAATTACTACATTATTAACTCATACTAGCGCTAATGATACCAGAGCCAATTTCTTTTAAGCATTTGTGATGCCGTTTTTATTTCCCAGAGGTCTGGAACCCCCAGCTTGGCATTCCAGCTCCACCAAATACATCAAGCTTTGCAGATGTTGTTGAATTTTTACTAACTACTTAATGTTGCAGGCAGGGATAAAAGTTGAGGATTTTGGGTGCTATCCAGCTGGCCTAGTAACTTGGTAAATGTACTTTTCCAGTCCTCTGTTCTACTGCTTAGCAGCTACCTGGTCCAGACTTTGTCAAATTAATGGTTAAGTGATGGATTTGCTAATGAATTAATTGGTTACATGAGCACAATATAGGCCTATTTACTTTTGACCCAAATTATTTGCTGAACAGAGTAATACCAAGGCCTGAAAAAGTTACAGAAAATAATACATGCCCAAAACATTATTTTCACAAAATACTGACTTAAATTGATTTTCTTTTACAGAATTCTCTACAACAGCTCAAATGGAAAGTAGAACACAAGATCAGAGTACAGGCAGTTATGGATATTACATGGAAACAGCTCTTTGCTCATTAACGGGTATTTGCAGTTGTTTCTAGAGGAAATTCAGTTTTGTGAAAAGTGCAAATATGTAAGTATTTTCAGCCACAACTCTGTTTATATCCAGAATTTCAGAGAATGGTGTTGCAGCAGCTTGCCACAATCAATGACACCCAACAAGAAATCATGCAGATTTTAAGGAGACTGAAAAGCAACGAGTCTGGTGCGTTAAGGGGATCATTGCTGGATGCACTGGACCTTGCAAAATCCGAAGATGAGCTGCAGGTCTTGGAATACCAGCTGCAGGACAAAGAACATCAGGACAAAGTTTTTTTCCTTTTCAAATGTATTGACACTCAGTGTTTCTCCTACAATTGCACTGGCGTAGTAAAAGTGCCATTAGTACTAATTGGTATTGGTACTACAAGGTGCTTTCAATAAAAATAAATAATATTTTTGAAATTATTCTCACTGCAGCTTGTTTTTTGTCATCCAATAAATTTGTATTATATCAAAACAATTAAAATAGGCCTACTTAAAAATAAAAAATAAAAAAACCAGCCGGGGCTCAGGAGGATAAACATTCCATACTGCACTGGAGGGAATTTTGCGAAAGTGAGATTACAGTAAACAACAAGTGAATAAAAGGCACACGTAAGCGATTTTAAGAATCACATTGCATTTGGCTCACTGTGGTCTGCTGTTGACAGCACTCCTTAATATCCGGCAAATAAAATTTTCAAGCTACTGAGTTTGCTCACAGTTCATTTGTTTGTATTAAACTTTGGCTTCATATCAATCATCAATCGCTGATCTTTGCTAGTCTCTGAGCACAGACCACAGCACTGAAGCTCCCCCTCCCCCTCCTTCCCACCAGCAAATAGAAAAAAATCTTGAATGTTTATCTATCCATCTTAACATATAATTGTTGCTGGAGCGAGTTTATATTCTTAGACTTGCCCTGCTATCTAGGATAATTTATTATGATTTTTTTTTTTTTTTTTTTTGCTGTAGAGAAGATATACAGAGGTCACGTGATAACACGAAGTCATGAAAGCATACAGAACTCTGCCTATGGAAAACAAAAGATCTTGGAGGAACTAGTAAAATACATAAACCGCGGGATTTCTTGTCCACGCTGGGGAAGTCGTATTCTGGTTTGAAAAAAAGTCAATATAGCTTTCTCCAACCTTGTAAAAGTATATGATTTAAATAGGCTAGTATATTGTTTTAAATAGGCTAATATATTAACTTTGCTGAAAAACTACACATTATGTTTTAAGTAACCCGTGCAGTCACGAAAATGCAAATGTGCTTGCTTGCTTTCGACCTTCCTCTCTAACCAATGTTTGGCCTAATTCGCTTGTTTAATATTCAGGCATATATCAATACGTTCTGATTTTTCGGTCTCAGTGCTCGTCCGTTAAGCGTCCAGGCGGACACTGTTCTCCATTGACTTTATTGGATTATATCTTGAAGCTTTCACCTACATCTATGGGAAAGCTCACGTGAAAACCTCGCTGTTTCCTGTCTTTATATTGTACTTCCGGAACTGCGCAGTGTACGTCAGCTGACTGTGCGCAGGGTAGTTTTGCTGTTTGTTCACGGCATTGGTACAGCTAACTGGCTAGCCAGCAATCAAGCAAACCACTTACTAGCTAAGATCTGAATATTTGCGGAAAATCTGAGAGCGTTTTCCTGTCGCTTGCACAATGAGTGCTGGCACCCCTAAATCTCTACCATCATCGGGGCAGAAATCCATTCAAGATATCAGCCACCCTCTTTCTGCCGAGGACTCCGTTCTCACACCCAGCCCTGATTTGGGAAACACTACGAGCAGCATCGGGGAGAAGGTAACGTTAGAATTCTGATGGAAATCTGACTTGCTACATGGCAACATTTTGCTATCGGGGTCATTCAATAATTGTATGTATTGCTAGTGGCCTAAATAAGGTCAATTAAGCCAAACGTAAAGAATGGCTAAGTTTGGTATATTCTGTGTGCAACCTATATGAATAAAACAATGTGACGTTTGCTTGCGAATGCACCTTGTTATTTGGCAAGATATTTAGTTTGCTCTCGTTGGTTAATATTGACACCTAGCCATAGATCACGACGCGTATAAATTTAGATAGCTTGCTAGCGTTCAATATTGGTCGCCAGCTGCCGAATTGACTAACCAGCCAAGTTAGTCTGTTCCACACAATAAATAATATGGTTATTTGTTTGGATAATGTCGCTAGCTAACAATAGCGAGGTGGTGACCGCCGTTTTTATTTTAATGTATTGCTGTTGCTGTTTTATCACTATTCACCAGAATTCGGATAGCTAAGCTATACGGCTTTTCATCTGAGCATTTGGCACAAACAAATACAACTAAAAATACATAAAGTGACTACAGCGAGTTCGCTACTAAGGAATAGATTTTAATAGCGAGCGCTGTTTGTTTGCGCTAACAGACCATTCGATTGATGGATAACGTAGCTGATGTTACGTGTATTGTCTTAAAAGCAGTATTTTCTCCCTCTTCAATAATGGCAGGTGGCTACCCCTTTCTTCGAATACCGACTGTACCCTTACCAATACTTGCGAACTTGTTAGCACTAGCTGCAGCCTCCAGTAGTTGAACTGGCAGAAACAGGTTAGGTATTCTCGTAAATTGAAACAATGTGGCTGACATAATGTGTAGTTTAATACTAAGTTAAATAAAATGTGTATTCTTCCCAACTGCACGAGAGTAAACGTGTATTGTTATTCTCATCCATACGTGTGCTTTTAGTTTTTACTTCTGTTGTTATTCTCTCATGTGCTTTTATTTATCCTTTAACAATTTTCACTGAATAGCATTAAGTCCAATGCACCTTTAAGTAAAATTTGTTTCATTTTAATGATTTACTTGGTCTAGCCCTATGCATGCACCAATGTTGGTTACCACTGACGGATTATTTTTAACTAGAGTTTTTAGCACTCGTGGTTTTAAGTGGAAATTCTATCATTATTCAGTTCTGTGGAAGCATCTGCATTATTGCTTTTTGTGGTGTGGTTTCAATTAGTCCCACTCTTTCAAATTCGATTTCCAAATTGGATTGGATTTCCAAAATGTTCATGTTCACCACCAAATTAGTAGTTTTATTTTCCTGAAAGACATAAAGCCCACTTTATAATTATAGATTTCAGGTGATACTCTTGAAGTGGATTGAAGTGAAAGGCTATAGCTGCTGGATGTATACATTTATTTAAACTTTAATTATTTGATTTTCTGACCTCATTGTGAAAATTGCACTTTGTACCCATAACTCCTCTGGACAACTGCTGTCCTTGTTTTGCTGCAATTTTGTCTGTCATATACTATGGCATAGGCTTGTAATTGTAGTTATGCCTATTATTTATACTTGTTGTACTTATACTTGTGCAATGTTGCTGTTTTTGCTGTTGTTATTCTTGCTTGTTTTCTTACAGCTTTTTTGCTTAGTTGTTATTTTTGTTGCCACAGGTCTGTTTTGTTAGTCCTATGTTATTGTTTAGTTTGTATGTTTCTATGAGTGAGGTCCTGTTTTATTGATGTTTGACTATATGTTGGTAAGTGAAGCGTAGTTGAAGTACTGTTATTACAACGGCAGCGGGCGACGTCCTCTACACCAGCTGTGAACGCGGCACGAACCGGGTGCGAAACTTGTGCGACACAAGCGTACTGAAGCGTAGTTTTTCGCTTCTGTTCTGTTTTTCTGCTTGCCGCGCGTCATGATGACCTGTTTATACACAGAAATATGCTCTAAAATGCTAGGTACACATGCTCTGATTTATATTTCATCCTTATATTAGGCTACTGGGGGTGTGTCCCTAGTTCCCTCCCAGATATTTTACAAGCAGCTAAAAAATACAAGCCTTTTTGTTTTTGTATTGTCCTTGCAGAAAAAAACTGGAACCAGGGGAAAAGGCAAACTTAGTTTCGCTATCTTATTTTGCGGAGGGAGTGGGGTAAATTGGAAAATACACCACAGGAAGACGTAGCCTATTGAATGATGTAGAAGTGAATGCACCAAGGAGCGGTTTGTTAGCTCGAGTGTTGGAAGGTAGTTTTTAACCAACCACTGCTCAGCCTATTTGATTTATCCGATGTCTTCGTTCGCCGAGCTTTCAAAAAGGGCTTGTTAATAAAAAGAAGGTAATCCACAGCGCTTTAAAAAATCAGATTATTTAGTGGTCTTGCCGATGAAAATGCACCTATTTTATAAATGAAGTTGTAAGCAAGCTTTTATTGCACTTGTACTTCACAGCTTCCGGTGTTCATGGCATTGTGGTGTTCATATCCCTTCAAGTTTAAACTGTTACGCTATCTTTTTGATGATTAGCTGCTTTTACTAAATCTGATCATATAAATGTTTTGACGTGAATAACAAGAGGACACGGGAATCCCAATGGTTGATTACGGATTATTTATTATTATGATCATTACATATTCTTTATAAAGTTGGCACGCTTGTTAACCAAACAAATAAATTAAATACAGTTTGAGATTGATTATTATGTAGGCTACGTTGCTATTTAAGCTTATGGTAATTCTTTACTTTCTCACGTATTTACAGGAGTTAACAAAATATTACCAAATTAACAAACTGAAAAAGGTCTCTCGCCAAGTATTCACTTAATCCATAATCAACAGTCGTGAACAAACGTGAAATACACGATATAATCCCACTGCAGAATGCGAGAGCTACTAGGAATATAGAGCTTTAAGCAAGCCTTTGCGCGACACAAACGGAACCCGTGTAGACACACAACGCGCCGTGCTGCTTCGCCGTGCTGCTTACGCGCCGCTTACGCTACGCGTGCGATGGGTACCCGGCGTGTTGTGACAATGTGTGAGCATTGCATCCCCTGTCCTAGCAGTCTTCCTATGATCGTCATCCAACACAGAAGTTTAGACCGATGTAGGGAACTGCAGTGTGAGCATTTAGTTTAATCTGCTTCAGATATCCAAATGCACCTAACCATTCAGTGATAATGATACACAACGAAAGGCTTTGATTTTGTTATTTATAAGCCCAGTCAAGTGATAATGTGTCCACACTCCACAGAAGTATTTAGCTTCTTCGGACTGGTTGAAAAGCTAATTTCATACCATCCAACAAGCTTTTAAGTAGGCTCTTTGAGCTTTTTAATGGTCCAGTAATCTACCCTAAGTGTTCACAGGAAAATGTTTTCCCTCTGAAAAATTGATGTTACTGGCTAGGCCTATTCTTGTTTCTGCTTTTAGACCCCTTGCAGTTCTGTGCACGAGAATAACTGGATGCTGTGTAATTTGAACAGACCTTCATTCTTGATTAAATCGCAGCTCCTTTTTAAGTGCGTCTCAAAGGAGGACTGTGCTGTGCTAGCTTTAAACATTCCTTCGAAGACAAGTGTGATTAGTTTGGACTGGCTGATTACTGCCTGGATCCCAGCTGTGTAGGAGGCGGAACGGGCCCACATGTTGGTCGGGAGGAAAATCTGCTGAAAGGAGTTTTCACGCAAAGATGTTCAGTGAAAATCACAAAGATCAGTCAGCCAATAGTTGTTGTGTGCGCGGGCATGTAAATTTACACAAAATGAAATCTAGCTGTAAAGTTCACAGTTCAGTCAGATTGCCAAAACGGATGTACGAATGAAAATGTTTTCTCCTTGAAGTTTTATCATTAATAAAAGAAAAACTGGTCAGTAGATATTTGCAGGAGGAGACGCAACATGGCTAAAATGATCGTTACTGTAACCTGGGGAAAAGGCAGAGAAACATAGCTTAACTGACAGGGTCCTGCGGTTGTTGTGATGCATTTCCTTGAAGACCATCTGCTTCCTGTCATTTTATTCCTCTCTAGATTTATATCCCAATATATATTTTCTCTGTTTGAATTATTTTTGGACCCAGTTCAGTGCTTACAAATGTTTCAGGGATACTGTTTAATGCAGTTTGTAATTGATCTCAGACAACAGTGGGAAGAAATTCAGTATGAATGCTCTATTTTTGGTTAAGAAAGAAACATGATCTCTGTACGCACTCAACCTTGTTAAATTAACTACACAGTACAAGATGTAGGCTAGATACAGCTTTAGCCCACAGGAAGCCTCATACCAGTGCTTTTATGTCATCTATTTTATTTTAAGTGATGCTAATGAAAGCGAATGTCTGTTTCACGTGAGAATTAGGCCTATTTAGGAACAACAGTAGTTTTGCTTTTTCCAGAAGCAGGTGGAAAGTGTTTTGAGTGACATTTAACTTTCCAATGTACGAAAGCTAAATGCATGTGCATTTCTCTACAGTTTATCGCCCGTAACATTTTCTGGCTGCAAACCATTATTCGTTTCATTTGAAATTTGTCGCATCAACTCGGATTTATGTAGCGATTAATGTTGCGGGATGTTACCTCGTCACTTTCGTCCGTATTTGGTAGGGCCTTAACCAAAGTGGGACCGCCCCCTTGCTGTGGTCAGCAAGTGAAACTGAGGGATGATTGTGTCCTGTGGTTTTTTTTTTTGCTTGTTTGTTGAGCTGCGTGCCGCTTTGCCATGCTGCCTCTGAATAGACGGATTGTGGTCGTCTCTGAGGGATGGTCATGTCACGGAGTCGTCCATTCAGCGGACGTTGATTGCTCCGAGCTGTCCCCCCGAAACCGCCACGGGCTGATTGATATTACGGTTACTCGCGATTGATAACGGCATTTCCTTCCCGTTTTTAAAACGGATCGTCCGGCGCAGTCGACCTAGCGCGAGTCTAACTAATGGCGGAACCGGCTGTCAAAGTCGTGCGGCACCGAACGTTCCAACATCCCGTCGGAATACGGTCTGAATTTTAGCTTTGCTAATCGTAGTCGGTCGTTTCGATCCTTAGTCATGATGACAGGACGTCTCTGTGCTGGGCATTAGTCTTGTTACGCATGCTGCTTTAGGGCTGATCATTTATAGATTTATATGAAGCATCAGGACTAATTCAAAGAGGGATCCTCAGATTTTCCTTCATCCTGAAGAATGGAACAGACATTGGAAGTGATAGTATGTGGAAGCAAATCAGCTACTATTACAAATTTATCCTATCTCTAGTGTATAATGGATACTTTTACATACATGCACAGTTCCGTGGAAATTGTCAAGCTCAGGTCAGGCACAGGTTTTTTGATATATTTTAATTTAGACGGCTGCATGCAGGAAAAGTGCTCAACATTGCAATGAAGTTCATTTTGAAATTTGAAATAAATCATGAATTTACTCCGCTAATTTAAACATTGACTCTTTAGAGTAGGTTTTTAGGAATGTTTTTTTTTCAGCATTCAAAGTCAATGTTCTAGAACTCCATTGCTTTCAATTACCAGTAGTGATTGTTACATCAGCATTAGAATGTTCAGTTAAGAACATTCTGATCACATATTTGTGATCTCGCACCTACACCTTGTGCAGTTTAAATTTTGGTTATAACCGAGTCGTCCCTTCATTAGGACCTGAGCCTACCCAACGGCACCCCAGTGGACACGTCCAGCCCCGCCTCCTCGTCCTCCCTACTGAACCGACTGCAGCTGGACGATGACCTGGACGGAGAAACGCGCGACCTGTTCGTCACCGTCGACGACCCCAAAAAGCATGTGTCCACCATGGAAACCTACATCACTTACAGAGTCAGCACAAAGGTAAGGGGGTGGAGTCTCATGCAGGAAGTGACATAACGGCGGCTCAGGAAGTTGTATCAGATTTAAGGCCCACAGCTGTCTGTCTCCACACTTCTTAATTTACATTACGTTTATTTAGCAGATGCTTTTACCCAAAGCGACGTACAATAAGTGCATACCAAAGGTCACTGGAACAACTACAAACACAGGTCTGATGAGGTGCAATACTTATTTTCTACAGTTATTCATAGCCATTTTCGCTTTGATTCCATTTCTGTGGTGGGGTTTCCAAGCAAGATCCCTATTTGGAACGGTTGGGTTTGTATGCTGATACAGATTGCAGATTACTGAACAGCGGGAGGAGGTTTGCCCGATGGCAGTCCTGGCCTATTAAAAACCTCCCTCCCCGCGCGCACCCTGCTGCGCGGCTGGCCGCGGTCGCTGCCAGACCGCCGAGCACGTCCGTGTGCTGGAGCACGGTGCCTCGGCGGGGTTAACCACCCGACAGCCCTCGTATTTTTAGAGTCTTGCAGATAAATGTGAAATTACGCACGGCTACGAAACGCGCCCGGCCCCTTTCCTGTAGTCTGCTGCCACGTTGTTATATGAGAAATATGAAATTGATGTACTTTGGCTGAGAGAGGAAGCAGGCTGCCACTGCTAGGCCTGGCATATCTCTCCTTTAGGAAGCAGTGCAGCTGCCTGAGAAGACCTGAAATGGACCTCAGTGCTCGACTTCCAAGCCTCTGTTTCGGTTATATGCGGTCAGAGAAGCCCTCATTCCTGGTCGTGAGACTGCAGTCTGCACTTGTCTTGTCAAAGCACAGAACTGCCGGTCGGTGTTTTCACAGAACAGATGGGCGAAAGGTATTAAGCCTGGTCCAGTGAGCAGAGAACTGTAAGCTTGACTTTGAGCTCATAAACTGTATCTTGGTAACCGGCTGGTCAGCCTGATAAAACCTGATTATGGCAGCTTCTAACAACCACTCTAATGTCAGGATATCAGATGTCATTGTTTGAGGGGCCAGTTCCTGTCTTTTAACAAAGATAACTTTTTGTGTGGCTTATTATAGGCTAACACGAGCATTTGAAATTATGACAAAAACCCAGCTGCTTTAACACAATAAAAAATGTTTTACTGTGCCCAGGAGTATAGATACAGTGCAGTTGTGCACTGTAGTACAACTATTACTGCAGGTAAAATGGTGTTTTTTTTTTTTTTTTGAAAGCAAAGCAGACCGTGCAAAGTAGCTGGGGTTTTAGCTGTCAGTTTAAATGGTGAAAATGAACAGGTCTGTTAACCGCCTTCCTGCACTGTGGGTTAATGGCCTCCCCCGCTTTGATTTTCAGAGGGCCGAAGCGTGTTCCTGGAGGTTTAATAGTCTGGTGAACTATTAATCTGGTTCCCGTGCTCACGCTCCTGTCACACTGTTCATTAATGGGGGGAAAAAAACCCTGCTGTGAGAACAGTACACCTCACAGTACGGCACCTCACAGCGACGTGATCCGAAACGCGAAAATGAGAGCGCGACCGGGAAACGTGTCCGCGTTTCGAAAATGCTACTACCCGCCAGACCTCGATGAAACGCTCAATCCGCCTTATGGTCATTTGGGTCCTCTGGAGCAGTGGTTCTGAAACTGGGGTCTGTGGCCCCCCAGTGGGGGGGCACGTAGACAGGGGGTCGGTGAAAAATTCTAGGCTACATTGTTCTGATAATTATGTATTAATTATGTATCATGTACATTCATTAAAATAATATAAAATATGAATGACGAGGTCATAGCCTTATACAGAAATAGTGTGAGAAATAGGCCTAATATGAAATTATTTGTTCGATACGTATGTGAAGGGGTCCTCAAAAGATTTTCTCCCATAAAAGGGATCCTTGGTGGGGAAAAAAAGTTTGAGAACCCCTGCTCTGGAGAGCAGAGGCTGTTGTTGGTACCCTGAGTCTTACCCCTCTCCCTCTCCCTCTCCCCCTCCCCCTCTCCCTCTCCCTCTCCCTCTCCCTCTCCCTCTCCCTCCCCTCTCCCTCCTCTCCTCTCCTCGCCTCTTTGACCGCCAGACCAGCAGGACCGAGTTCGACCTGCCGGAGTACTCGGTGCGCAGGCGGTACCAGGACTTCGATTGGCTGAGGATCAAACTGGAAGAGAGTCAACCCACGCATCTCATTCCCGTAGGTAGTGGCCCCTCCCACCCCCGGCTGCATTCCGAACGTCTCATTTGCATGTCCCGCCCCCCCCGCGTTTAAAATCAAAGGTCGTCGATGGTGAAACTCGGGCCGGGTCAAAATTTTGAAAAGTCTTTTTCCGGTTTACTTTCACAGCCCCTCCCCGAGAAGTTTGTGATGAAGGGGGTGGTGGACAGGTTTTCGGAAGAATTTGTGGAGACCAGGAGGAAGGCCTTGGACAAATTTCTGAAGAGGGTGGCGGACCACCCCGTACTGTCCTTTAACGAGCACTTGAACGTCTTTCTTTCCGCCAAGGTGAGAGCGCCGCCATTGTTTAGAGACAAATGACTAAAGCAAGCAGATATCCATGGTAACCAGTTCATGTGTTGGTGCTGTCTGTGGCCAATGGAAAGATTATAGGCTACCCAGTCACATGTTCTGGTTGATGAACGTGACGAAGACCTTTGAGGTCGAAACGTTGTACAATTAAATCACTTTGTGAGCAAAAATAAGTGTGCGGATATACTCTCTCTTCTTACCGAAGATATAGGCTAGCCACATCAGCTGAGCTCGAACTGCGTCGTGCATTTATTTACGATGGAATCACAAACTGATACTGCAGATCCTGTGGAGAGGGCAGTTGTAAATTGCTGTGCTGTGTGTTCTGTACTGCAGTTGTATGGGTGTGATTTATCATTGTTCCTACCAGATGCTTCTTAGCCACCAACTGACAGAACATGAGTAATTACCGAGGTATCTGATAGCTATCCTATAACGGTTATTAACAGCAGCGAGGATACTGTTATGACTGAATATCAGCTTTCATTGTAACCTGGCCTGCAGTCCTCTACACTTCTCACACCTCACACTTTTATAGATGGCTTTAGCTCCGGTCAAACCCTCGCGCTTTCCCCCCCTCCCCCTTGTGTCTCTGAACACAATCGCGGTGGTGACAGTCTCAGTGTTCCTGGCTCAGGTTTTAACCGGTGATTTTATATGTTTTTTTTTGGTCCTCAGGATTTGAACGCGTATAAGAGGCAAGGGCTGGCCCTGCTGACCAAAATGGGGGAGTCGGTGAAGTACGTCACCGGGGGTTACAAGCTGCGGGCTCGGCCGGCGGAGTTCGCCGCCATGGGCGACTACCTGGACGTGTTCACGCAGAAGCTGGGCACCATCGACAGGATAGCGCAGAGGATCATCAAAGAGCAGTCGGGTGAGGCTTTGCTGGGTGTGTAGAGCAGGGCCCTGCTCCTGGAGGTCTACCGTCCTGTTGGTTTTCACTCCAACAGTAATAAAGCTACCCCTTATTCAACCGATAGAGATCACACTGAGCTGCTAATTAATAGAATGAGATGTGCTAAATTAGGGTTGGTGTGAGAACAGTCTCCAGGAACAGGGTTTGGCACCCCTGCTTTAGAGGGAGTGGAGAGTGGGGGGTAGGAGTGGATCTCTGATGATGATTATGGATATATATTGACAAATTTCAAAAGAAACAGTACTCAAAAATGTACTCCAGCTTATAAACTTGTTGAATAACCTATAATAATGATAATAATAATGATAAGAATGATCATACTGGCATTGTACAAAAGCAAATGAATAGAAACAACACCAAAAAATTAGATTTTACTGTCATTTTAACACATCAATGCCTCAAAAATTTCTCAATTACAACCTACAATCAATATTCAATTTTGCAATATTTTTTGGCATCCCTAAGCATATGAGCTGTATGGACTGTAATGACTATTCACAATGAAAAATAACTTTGTGAGGAGAATAGACAGATGGACACTTTGTTTTTGTTTGTTTATTCCTCCAGCTTTAAATGATTTGTATGACAAAGAACACGCTGCCAAAATGCAGACTGCCTATTTGCCATTGAAAGAGCTCTTAATTGTTGTATTGTGGTGCGTTGGTCGACTGGTGTGTGCAGTTTGCCTGTGTGTACTCCTCTGGTGCGGTGGCTGTAGAGTCCAGCTTGTGGACAGAGTTAAACGAACATGGGGGCTGGCAGCGTGCGTCTCTCGCTCTCCTGAATCCACAAAGAACGCGCCAGAAACACGGCGTTCCCACAAAAACGCAACTGGATGTTCCGAATTCCATTCCAAAAAACACTATTTGTACTTAAGATTTGTATAAAAAAAAAAAAAAAAACGAATTCAAATCTGAATAGGTTCTTTCAGCCTGTCTTCCCCCGTTCATGTTGTGGAGCGTGGCAGGGCTGTGGGATTGTGGGTAGCCCGGCGCTGACGCGGCACCCCTCGCCGTTTTCCCGCCTTTGCAGAGTACCTGGTGGAGCTGCGGGAGTACGGGCCGGTCTACTCCGGCTGGGCCTCGTCCGAGGGGGACCTGCGGGAGCCCCTGGAGGGCGTGTCGGGGTGCGTGGCCAGCTGCTCCACGGCGCTGGAGGAGCTCACGGAGGACATGAGCGAGGACTTCCTCCCCGTGCTGCGGGAGTACGTCCTCTACATCGAGTCCATGAAGGTAGTCGCCGCCGTTTCCCCTGCCCGCCCGCCTTTCAGCGTAAAGCTGGGTTTATACTTGCTGCGGAAACCGACTTTGGCTAGTTTGTACGAGCTAAATGACGTATAATGACACGTTTGCGGGGAAAACAAAACTCTGCATTGACTTTGGCCTCACAGTGTGCACGTCCCTCTTGGCCGACCAAGCCGACATTCACACAACAATGTCAATGCGGAGATTGCCTGCTATTGGTCTAAAATATCACACGGGTGGCTGCTTTGCCTTGTTTTCGTTTTGTGAAAATGGCATGCTCTCTGGCCGTCTCTTCGTCTGATGTGCGGCGGGGAGGTGGGTTCGGAGCCTGTTCTTTCTGAGACATTTCCCCGTTCCTGGTGAGGCGGGGCCCGCTTCCGGCGCGGACGCGTTTTTGCTCCCTACGCACTTTTGTCACCGCACGCGGCGGATTAGTGCCTTGTGCTCCCCGGCTGGGTTTGCTCCGTCAGTGCTGAGAGAGCACGGTTGCGCAACCGCTAGCAGCTATTCACTTCCTCTTCTCCTCCCCCCTAATAATTTTACTGCTTCCTCCCCGCGTTTATTTAGGGAGAGTCATCTCCCAACCTTTGCTGAAGTAAGACTTTTTGGGAGGGGGACGTATTTGTCATACGGTTGTTCATCTGCCTCCCGTCCTGTGTTTTGTCTGGGTTTTAATGAAGCCAAAAATGAATGGCGCCAGCCCGTTGATTTGGTTTTATTGAAGTGTGTCCTGATTAGCACGTTAGCCAACATCAGTCTTTGTTCTATCTGAGAGTCCCAAGGCATCCACCTCACGCAATGACAATGAGGTGATGGCCTTTAAGTATTTATTGTTTCTGAGTTGTTTATCGTTATCATTGTTTCTTGTTTATGAGGGTGCTCGCGCTTGAAATGTACATATATGCTATTAATTAGTAACGCGCCACTGAAGGTAAAATCCCTATAGGCCGCACTGCCGTTTTTATCCTCCAGCAAATCGCATACCCGCGTCAGCTGACCGCCTGCGGGTGCCTAAAAATCTGTGTCGCGGGGCTCGGGAGCGCGGCGGCGGGCGGACTCGTTCTCTAGCAGCTGTGCGTCTGCGGCCGCCGTTGGAACAGGCGCCGCTCTGTGATTTTTCCTCCAACGCAGCTGCTAATGAACAAACGACCGGGAGCCTCGGCTCGTCCCAGCTGCCGACGGGATGTTGCCGTGGCACCCGCAATCAACGGGGCCATCGCTCTTCCTGAGGAACGAGGGTGGGGGGGGGGCGGGGAGGATTAGAAATGGCCGGGAGGCACAGCCGGGCCAGGAGTTACTGAGGGGGGCGGGGGGGAGGCGAGCTGCTTTTTAACGGCTTCCACGTCTGAAGCTCGGAAACGCGCGCAAACCGAGGGGAGGCGACGTTAAGCGGCGGATGGAATTCTGAACCCTGTGGAACGAGCGCCAGGAACGAGCAGCGCGAACGTGGCAGTTCACTTCCTCTCCGTCCCCCCCCCCCCCGTCCCCCCCTTGGGTTTCCAAATAAATGTTTAACCTCAATGCTCTCTGAATTGAGTTACAGCGAACTTCAGTCTTGACTGTTTGTTTTAACAAAGTCAAATTGTGCCCTACTTTTGTAAATTTAAAGCTGTGTGTATTATTTTGACCAGTTTAAGTCTGTCCCGATCTTCAACATAAAGACACTTGACAAAAAACTTGACATTTGTTTGGACAAATGTGTTTAATTGTCCAAAAAAAGACCCAGATGCATTAAATAGTGATGACCAGTGTTTCATTAATGATGTAAATAAAAAATGTTTGCGTATGTGTCTGCTCTGTGTCTTGGTGTGCGTGCGCGTGTTCACTTTTTCCGTTTCGTTCTGCTTTCGATCAGAACGTCCTGAAGAAGAGAGACCAGGTCCAGGCCGAGTACGAGGCCAAGCTGGAAGCTGTGGCGTTTCGGAAGGAGGAGAGGACGGGGGTAAGCGCGGTGAGCCATGGCAGTAATTACGCTACGCTGCAGCCAAAAGATACATTAGCATCTCCTCTGTTTTTTTACAACGCAGTCTAGGCCTGCTAGTGCTGTGGTTGCCAGGTCAAAAACGTTAGGGAAATGGCCGTACGTGTTTGTGAGAGTGTTTGTGTGTGAAGTAGAATGAAATGAAACTTAGAAGAGAGAAAAAAAACAGAACTGACAGACGTTTGTACTTAACTTCTTAACATCCTATGCTAAAAGTTAAATGTAACCAGAACAGTGTTATTTTTTTTTTTAACCCTTTAATATGTGAGATCACTAACGCTGATGTAGCAATCTCTACTGGTAATTGAATGTAATGGAGTTTTAGAACACTGACTTTGAATGCTGTAAAGAAACATTCCAAAAACCCTACTCTTCAATGGGTTAAAAATATGTATATGTATATAAATATAAAAATAAATTTAATGCATGCAACTTCCTAGCTGCCACGGGGAGTGTGAACTACACTTCTTTATTAGAATACATTCACACTCAAACTCATATGTGAGAGTTTGAGTGTGTATGCTGGGACCCCTGAAGTCCTGGCTGGGTTGTAATGTGAAGTCCTTCACGCTGGCGCCTCAGGTGCCCACGGACGTGGAGAAGTGCCAGGATCGAGTGGAGTGCTTCAACGCGGACCTGAAGGCCGACTGGGACCGCTGGCAGAACAACAAGAGGCAGGACTTCAGGCAGCTGCTCACGGGCATGGCCGACAAAAACATCCAGTACTACGAGAAGGTGAGGGAGGCCGCGCCTCTGGAACCTGTCTGTGACAGCTGGGGACTATAGAGGTTATCCAAAATGGCTTATGTCCGTCAAGTGGTCTGCTGTGAAGTTTGAGGAGGAGGCGTATTTGCGCAGTTGCACCGTGAGTTTATTTATGCGAGCATGTTGAAGAAAATGGCTTCCAGTCAATAAAAAGAATAAAAAAGCACGGTGATATCGGTGCCTTGTAACCTTAGTAACGTTTTTCATACAGTGGACTCTGTGTTTTTAATAACATTCATTTGATAGCTGTTTTTTAAAAAATATTCTTGATCAGTTTAGGTTAAAATGAAAGAAATATACTGTTTTCGATAACTTATTTTTTTCCTGTTGTGTCCCATGCAAGTACCCAGTGTGGCCTTGTTGTAGATCTTGTTAGCTGATCTGTGCTGCCTGACATAAGGTAGCTGTAATAGCTGGAACGTGTGGAATTCCCCAACACACTGCTCCCATGCCAAACACTGACACTGCTCTGCGAAATTCCAGGGACTTCTGCCAAATGGGAAGTATTCGTGGAAAGAAACAGAAATCCAAGGCAGAGTTTTTCTTCTGTTTGGTTAATGTTAGGCTGATTATGTAAGAGGGTGCAATGTCCAATAGGGCTGATTTTTAAAAAAAAGAATGTGTCACAAATATGTTTATTTTGATAGATCACTGGAAGTGAAAGAGAAAAACATCTTTAAAACCCTTTGAACCTAATCTGTGAACATGAAAATTGAACAGAGCTTACTGGAAACAGTGTCGTAACATTATTTACATTGTATTTTCTATTTGGATGTCTGCTACACTCTGGCTGAATCAATAGTAGGAAATGTTTATTTAAAAACCTTAATGTTTTGGTCAGATGTATATGTAGGGTGTCATTTTAGTTGTGTCAACAGAAAAGCTTTTTAAGGCAGGCTAAATCCTTCTTTGTACTTACTCAAACAATGAATTGGTTTGTTACCTCTGTTTTGAACCTGGAAGTTTTGGTGCAGATCTGTACAAGCCAGTCATACAGGTTATATTTGAATAATTGTTTGTCAATTGTTTCAGTGGAGAATTTTTGGCTTGCAAAGGTATTTTTGCAAAGGTATTTTTCTTATTTGTTTTTTGCAACTTATCTTTCACTGGTGATCTTTATGAAGTTACATACTTTACATGCATCTCATGTTTCTATCATCAGATAGATGAGGCAACTCGGAGTAATCTCCAAAAGTGACTGGTAGCCAGTCACTGCTGCAGTGTTTGAAACCTCTGAAATAATGGTTATTTTAAGTGTAATTTTTTTATATTTAATAGTTAAATAAAAAAACTTTGGCACGTGGACAAACTGAACATCTTCAAACTATGCTTGTTTTTATAAAGAAAATTCAGAATGCTAGAAAATCAAATATGGTGGACATATGGATACTTGAGTTGTCTGTTGTCTTTGAGGGGATGGATATATCTGTCTCTCTGCTAAACAAGGAAAGTTGAGTTCCACATTTATTAAAAGGCAGACCAAATGCAATAATGTCACTCAAAGCTTGACAGTGACAAAATTTGGATGTTTATTGCAAACATCTGTACATAGTTGTACCACTGACATTTAAATATTATTTTTGCTTATTTCGCAGTTTTGTGGTGTAGCAAGATGGGCTTGAGAAAAAAACGCTTAGTTGATTTGTTTTGATTTTCACATGGTAAATTATTCGACCTGGTATGCACATGCTAACTGTGAGCTTTTGTTAGTATAAAGGGCAAAGTCTGACTGTGGGGTTCACCATTTGCTTGTGTCTCTGTCTACTCTTATAGTGCCTTGCAGCTTGGGAGTCCATCATTCCACTATTACAGGAGAAGCAGGACGCCAAAACGGACACGAACTGAGACTGAAAACTGCCTCACCCCACCCCCACCCCCACCACCCCACCCAGCCGCTCTTCTCCCTCGCGCCGAGGCCCAGGCTCTGCGTCGCGTGCGGCGCGCTCCAGGCGAACCTCTCTCCGGTGGGAGGGGCCCGTGAAGTGTAGATCGAGGGCGACACAGACTTGTCAAAAGACTGCAAGTATTTAGTCTGTTTTTTAAAAAAAAGGTGTTTATATTTGTGAGACCGTACCGAACCACCGTCCTGCCGCTCGGCTGTAGCAAGGTGGGCACGCCCCCCCCCAACCCCCTCCACCCAAAAAAACTCTGAGCACAGAACCTGGGCTCTCTCTTTGACCACCCATGCACTGAAGGGGACCCCCGGGTGAGTAGAAGCTTCGAATTTGAGCACCCAAAGGAATACCAAGACAAAGAAACAGGCAAACTAATGTGCGGAGGTTTTTTTGTTTGTTTGTTTCGTTTAGTTTTTTCGACTAGCACTAATTTGTAGATCGATTTGTAGATAAGCTGAAAAAGATTCTTTTGTAAATAATGTCGACTCTTGTAAAAGGAAGGAGAAACAGATCTGACCTTTGGTTACAGTGTGTTATTTTTCTTTTCACCCGAGATGCGTCAGAAAAAGTGCAATGTTACGGCCAAAGATTCAGAGAAAGGGTTTTTGTTTTTTTGTTTTGTTTGTTTATCCTATTTCTTTGTTAACTTCGATTTCAGTCCTTTATATATTGATGTCATTAAAAATGCTGCCTGCCTCTGAATTGTGGGAAAGTATCATTAACCGTGACATGATCGAACAAGGGTTTCATTCCAAACTTTTCAGTGCTCAAGGCAATAACTGACTTAGCAACTTAGGTAAGAAAACTTCTGCGTGCTACTCTGATCTCTACAGGAGGAGTGAATAAGTACTCCCTTGTGAAATGTGACAGGGAAGTGCAGCTCAACCTGTGTTAAATGAAGTTTCCATGAGGCAGATATCACTGATCCGTTTGCCAAACTTGAGACTGAGGACGTCTCTACACTAAAAAAAATAAGCTACGGTATCTATATTCCACAAAGGACACATCACACAACGTTTGTTTTGTTTGTTTGTTCGTTTTTCGTTCTAAAGAGGAGCACCTCGTTTTGTTTTAAATGCGCACGCACCTCTAGTTTTCAGGGCTGCATTTGGAGGCAGGGACAGGCAGATCTGGCAACACTTTCACACCTCAGCCGGTCAGCTCTGATGAAGTCACGCGTGAAGTGTGTTTGCATAGTAAGTAATTGTGCCTGAGGCCCAGGGTAACAGGTCTGAGACCTCAGTGAAGTCTGTTCTAGACTAATGGAACTACAACGATGTCACCTCGTTTTGTTATGTTTTCAAGATTTACAAGCTTACTGTAACATTAATAATAATAATAATAATTAGGGATGTGCTGAATTATGGATGTACACTTGAGTTCTTATTTAAAATGGCACTACCCCAACAACTTGTACTAAGGCTAGGGGAACACAGCTTTTGAATACATTGCAAAGACGTAAGAAATCTTGGAATGGTGTCATCATCTCCACTGTCTGCCTGGGTAGGCTATACAGTGTGCCTAAAACGTGAATGGCAGTAACTGCCTATCAACAAAATTATGTTTAATGCGCCATGTATAACGTTCTAGACCACTAGGCGCATATAATGATATTTGATATTTGTAAACCCGTTTAACAGGATTTTAACACACATGTTTTCTTGTTTAATCATCAAGATTTTCCATCCAGTTTAGCATATTACTTAGTGTGTAGTGGTTACATATGTGAAAGGTACACCCCTAATAATAATAATAATTATAATAACATTTTTAAATATTATTATAATTGCATTTTAAGCTTACCGCAATAAAGTCTCTCTCTGCCTCTCTGCCAGAATCGAAAATTCCATATTGTTACAGCCCTAGATTCAGTATACAGTAAATGGAAGAATTTTCCTCAGTGTAGCCTGTCCTTTGTAAAAATTCAGTTCATCTGTCCAAATTGAACCCCATTTATTCTTTTAGCCAACTGCTTTGTCTCCCTTTGTGAGAAGAAAAAGACAATTAGGAGAATGCCTTAGGCATTACTATCCATAGCTACGATTTTTACCTGGATTGGGCTGGACGCAGTTTGAAAAGTCTAACCAGTGTAAAGGCGACCTCAGTTCTCCAGTGCTCTGGAACAGCTGGCCAAACGCAGCAGGTGCTCTCCTGTGTGCATCATGGGAAATGGGTTCTGTAACGGGGTCTGCACTCACTCCGAACTGAAGTCAAGAGCAGTGAATTTCAGTGTTCTGTTTCTAAATGCATATCATTTCTGGAGGCACGGAGGCAGGTTCTCAAATAACATTTTAAATCACTTTCATGACTGCTGATCTCACGGTGTTCCAGTGTTTGGGATAATAAGGGCGACTCAAAATGAAACGCATTGCGGTCAGGTTGACGTTGGGCTTGGTGTGACAGCATAAGGGATGCCCATGAAAGGGGAAGAACTTGCCTGTCCCTGAGGTTTCTTTCGGTGTCACAACAAAAATTTCATGGAGGCTTTAGTGAACAAGGAAACATACAAAGCATCCAAATAATGTGGTCTTGATCCGTGGTGACAATGGTTCCTTTGACAAATACTGTGACTGTTATTGGTGGACGACTTAAATTTTGCACTGTTGCTAAGTCACTCAGTTCTGTTGATGGAGGAAAAACTTGCACTGCCCTGAGCAGCACACCAGCTCAGTTTGAAAGTCAAAACGATGGCCTTGCCATTTATCTTCTCTCATCTCGTCTTTTTTTTTTTTTCTGTGTAACTCCATAGAGCTTTTGACGGTTCTCTAACTAAGGTAGACCATGAGCCAAATGCTGACTCATGCAAAAGTTTGAATTGCATATACTATTGTGTGTTGGCTCAAAATGAACATACTTCTGGTTGCCATTTTGCATTCAGAGAGTGCGAAATTTGGATATTGGATCAAAGAACGCTGTTGTTGACTGATACCCCGTTACCGCAGTAACTGTGATTCTATTCTCGCAGTACGGTTGTGTGTATTATTGTACCGGAGGCACAGCTGGTGTGACTTGTACGTTATAGATAAGCCCCGTGAATTAGTTTTTTTTTTTTTTTTTTTCTTTCTGCAAAATCATGGCCGTCTTACATTGGCGGATGGCATCGGAAAATGGTTAGCTGCAAGAACACTGGAGCTCTGTTCCCACCGGCAGCCAATCGGTTTTATTCATAATTGCTCTGAAGGCAATCCGCGGCGTCCCATCCCCACCCTTCACAGTGCGCTAGTGTTTCCTTCTGACCGCCGTTATCCCAGGAATCGGGGCTTATAATCATGTGATACATGCGCACGCATTCCTCATTCTTTACAGTCCTGCCAGGGTTGTTATTTGTGTAACCTCTTTTATAAATTGTCAGTGTGGCTTGTTCCTTAGCTGTAAAGAGAGCCCCTGTCATCTGTTGATATGGTTCAAGGCAATAGAAAATAAGAGATATATATATATATACAAGAGGTCAGTTGACTGTGAGGGCAGCTACATTCGGGTTTTGATAGGCAATGCTCATTGTGGGACTTTTCACAGTGTGCCAAAAATAGAACCTAAGGTCTCTGTAATTAAAATAGTCTTAACTCATCCAGTTCTGAAACACTATGTCTTCAACGATGTTTACATTCATGTGACCTGTCAGAGTCTTTCAGTGATTATTGAGCACACCTGTGAAAGGTGCTAAACTAGCTTTGAAATTTCAGATAAATCAATTTAGCAAGTGTGGTAGTTGTATTACTGTCACTACGATCGCAATATGTTCCCAAAAGGATCCTCAGTGTTCTCTGATGATTTTGCTTAACAGGAGAGACGTGTGTACACAAGTAGTACCGAGACCAGGCCTTGCGTGCGTGATCCGTAACGTCTGCTTGGACATTGCTGGGACCCGGATAGCTGATAGGTGTGCAGACGGAAGAATATCCAGCACAGTTGTGTGGAATACTACATGTGAGCTAGGCACATTTGACCTCACACTTTGCTGTGTTCATCTTCTGTCTTAAAGCAGAGACCTTTGACTCATAAATGGCGTGTGTTGATACAAATCCTTATCTGTTCAGATACGGGAAGTGACTAATATTGGGTTGAAATGGCTAGCACTAAGGAGTGGCTCGGTCTGTCGTGTTTGATGTTACAGTAAATTGTTCTTTTTGGTATATTTGTATGGCTGCCTGCCTATAGTTCCTAATAACTTTGGCCTTGACAAATGAAAGCATGCACAGAATGGTACTGTAATGAAATTCAGCTTCTTATTTATGACTCTTATTCATAATTGAGCTCTTTTAATGTTTAATTTCGTTCATGTGTCTTGCCATATTATATTAGCGCTGTAAAGCCAACGTTAACTGGATTTTACAGTATTTTCCGCATGCGCTGGTTACTGTCATGGTGCTATTGACCCGCGGAGAGGAGGAAGAGAAGGTTCTGTTTTCTGTCAGTGTGAGAACCATCTTTGTTTTGCAGAACCGAGAATTCTCTGACATATAAACACGATTTCAAAAGTATTTCAAAAAAAATTCTCAACCGTGCTATATTTAATATTTTGGCTAAAACTACTAATTTAGAGACTCCTCCTTTTAAGGTTTGTGCCGATTTATCTTTGAAACATGGCAGCTGATAAATCCAGTTATGCCTCTGAAATCATTTCTGTGTAGTACTTGGGAAGATAATGAAGTGCATCGATGGGGCCCCTGTGTTTCCTGGCAACCAGGTTTTTATATCCTGAAGTTCTATTGTACACGATGCAGTTATGGCCCTCTCGCGAAAACACTTGTTTACCTGTCATTTCCTTCATCCTTTCTGCACCTGAGTAATCTCAATTAATCTTTTAATTGTGCGTAACTGCATGTCGATTTACAGGGTAGTGCTCACAGCTATCGACAGATATTGCATTTATAAATGTTACTTCAAGGGTATTCACAAAAAGGTGGTATTATGTTGTCTAACAGTAACAATGTTTTGTCAACTGGTGACTTTTTGCTTTTTAGCCATAAATTACAATTGGCACTGAAATATTTGGCCTTCTCTTATTATTGCATATAAAATACATATAAAAGTGTATAACCTATTGTAACATTTAAACATTCTAAATTCAAGAAACAGCCGGACTGGATTGTGTAAAATGCATGTAAATGCCAGAAAATACTTTTTACAGTGCGCCAAGTGCCATGCTTGGTTATTCAATGAGAGTCTTATCCTCTAATAAGTTCAGTTATCATAATTGTTTCACTGCACATAGGTCATTGTAATTGGTCTCTTTCTATAAAAGTCATCACTACCATTTTGTCTGAATTACAAAATACAAAATCTGGTTGCTGAAAATGTGGGGATCAGTTTGTATGGGACTTAAACTGCACTTCTCATGTCTCTTTCTGTACTCAAACTCTGTTTTTCCCCTAACACGGAAAAGGGAGATTTGGGGAAGGTTGGCTATATTTATTTTACCATGAATATTTTGACCAGAATGGTTTTCTGTTGCATTTCTGTTTTCTGTGTATTCTAAAAATAATGCCATGTGAAAGTTTAGGATTGGTACATTACAAGTGTTGTAAATCTAAATATTACTTGGACATTTATTATTATATAATTAGCAATTTTACATTTCTGGAAATATAGCCACAAACATAAACTAATCTGTAAAAAATCTAAATTTTTGAAATGAAATTCAAACCAATACCCTTTCCTTTGTTTTTACATTTGAGTTATTTTCCATGTAGACCAATGTCTGCGCTGCCTTTTAAAATTTAATATTGGCTCCTAATGAAGACTACTTCTGTTTCATAACAAAGATTAATGTGCAATCTGTTTAACTGTCCAATGCCTTGGATGCACATTGTTTTTGCACTATTGATATTTATATTTAAAAAGTACTCTTAAGTTTGTAGAAATCTGCCATATTTGAAGTCTACATTTTATTTATAGTATGTGCATGGCTTAATGTTAGAGATGTAGTGTAAGGAATGAGTATAATTCCAGGAACCTAAGAGGAGT
Organism: Anguilla rostrata; assembly: GCF_018555375.3. Lineage (NCBI taxonomy): Eukaryota > Metazoa > Chordata > Actinopteri > Anguilliformes > Anguillidae > Anguilla > Anguilla rostrata. The sequence goes on along the minus strand of NC_057946.1, from coordinate 27,359,227 downwards.
AATGGTCTGCAAGAATTTATGAGGACACCTAAAGAGACATTCTTACGTTTGTCTTGTGGACCATGATAAGAGAGTGAACTGTGATTGTGATTCAATTTGAATGGGGTACAGAAATGTTCTTAGTTTCCGCTCAGTGAGGATTCAACAGTAGAATGGATTTTATGGAATTGTTATGGATGGAGGGGAAAGCATTTATGGGAGTTCCCTTCTCAGATCTGGGTAGTTTTTGCAACGTCTGTTCAGAAAAATTCGCCTGTGTTATTATACTGTTCTTTTCACTAAGTTGTCAAAATCAAAGCAGTGAAATGCCATTATAGTTTCTGTGTCTACATCTGTGTCTAAATCATTTTGTGGAAAAGTTATCAGTCTCCATTTTATTATTCTACTGTACCTTTTCCTCCTTTTCTTTTAATTGTCATTTTTTCTTATTTATTGAGAAAAAATGTATTAACATTGACATAATTAATTGATAATAGACTTGCAGGTTACAGAGTTGTTTTAGCATCTTATGTTTATACGCTCTCACCTTGAGCTTGACAAAAACTTAAGCTATTTTTTGAAGTTTCGAGATCGTAGGTTATGACATAATGCCTTGGTTTCCCAAGTCTATTTAAGGGACTGGCCTTTTGGAGAGACTGGGCAGAGAACAGGGAAGTTGTTTGAATCTAGAATTTTAAAATTACCTTCCTGTTTCTTTGCCTAGTTTTTATTCATGTCTTTTGTTGAAAAGCCAGCTTGCAAATGTTGTAATGTTGTAATTTTACAACATTTATTATAATATCTTAATATTCTCTGAAGCTCAAAACATTCAGAAGGAAGTTATTATGAAGGGAAGCAAATCATTGCATCTTTGCATAGTAAGGAAGCTGTTCATATAGTTATGCCATTCAGGCCTATACTAAATGCTGTGTCACTAAATCTGATCATTATTTTTCACTCAAAGTAGGGAGCAAATATCTGAAGGATCCAGTGATGAAAGCTTGCACCCTTTTATTCTCCTCAGGACGGTTGACATTGTAATTGTGTAATGCACTGGTTCAGTCTCTACTTGAAGATTTACAAATCGTACAACATTCTGAATTTCATCGTTTTGCATTAATCCATTTAATTTATTTATATGATATATTTTCACTGAGTTTCACATTTGTCAGTATTTTTGTGTATTTTAAACATTTGGGTGGACATGTGGACTCTGTCGAGTGTTTAGGGTGTAACTACCTACACACAGAAGCTTGTGTGTATGGCAGACATCACAAGAAATTGTCTGATTGTAGCATCTACGGGAGGTGAAAGTAAAAAATATTCCCCCCCTAAAAAAAAACTGATTAGAGATGGTGGGTTAGAAAGGACAGTGCAAGGTCATTTTAATCTCCACAACACAGAATTTGTGCTTTGATTGGATACCGCACCATCTGGAGCCACAGCTGTCACAGACATATAGGCCTTTTTCTCCGAGCATCTTCCTATCCTGTCAGCTGCTAGCTGCCTCTCTCCGCTCAAAATCATGTCAGATTCAAATGGAAAGTGTCAGCCTTTCATCAGTTTACCCTTGGGCCACTGCTTCAGTTTATGTGTATATTTTCCATCAGTTTATACATTTAAAGAAAACCATACAGCCGGGTTAGCTTTATAGAGGATTGTCATGAGAAATTTTACAAGGGCTTTTGCCAACTGTTTGACATCTTTGTACTTTCTATTCCCTCGGATGCAAATTAACAAATTTTGATTATAGGCTTGATATTGACTTGATGTAATTTGTATTGACAGTGTAATTCTGGAGTGGAGGTTGAGTGGTTTGAAGGATATGGGAACTCCAGCATGTCTGTTTCAGTGAACATAACATTTTGATTTTGGCTGAAGCTTAATTGAAATTCTTGCTTGTGAGACGAGGAAGAAACCATTCATTTTTAATGTCGCTTTGGGAACTCTCTTAAGGCTGATGTACTTAGCTCTGCTAAGTGTATCCAGTTTCATCCAGTATTCTGAAGCTAAAATTACCGGTCATAGTAAAGGACAGTAAAAACACGAGAATGTGAATGAATGTGTTGTTCCATAGGGTGCTGAACACACCCTGCCTTTTTGAATGCTTTCTGTTGCCTTGTTGTTTTTATGAAGATACCCCAGAAATCTTTCCACTGAATAAATGTAGCCATTTCCCCCTTAATGTGTGATTACAGGGTGCAATTGAGGCAGCTACAATGTTTTATTATTTTTTTTTTTCATACTGTCGTAGCAAAAAATATCCTGCACAGAACTTCATTGAGTATGAAATTTATTCATGGATGAAATTTGAACATTTACACCTCTTTGATTGAGCTGGATTTCAAATCTACTTGATGGAAACATATCTCTAAATGATTCTACTTGTAGATTAGCCATATAGATACAGAACTTCAGGTCACTTGCAGACATACCAGTTGAATACAAAGCTCTAAGAAACGCTCATCATTCTCATGGAGGAGTCCTAAATACTTAATAGATTTAGATTTAATTATTGGACACCCTAAATTTCCTGAATTGCCAAAACATTCAAATAAAAAAAATAATTACAGTTGAAGGTAAATAACCTTTTGTAACTACCCACTGAATACGCCCTGACTTTGTGTACAGTTCCTTCTAATATTACTGCTTTTTCAAAAAGTCATCCTATCAGTTAGGACTGCCTTATGTGTCTAGAAAAAATGTATATATGTCCATTACCCTGCAAGCTTGTACAAACATGTTTTATTTAATCCAAGTTAGGTCAGGTTTCTGAGGGTGAACAGGTGGAGATGTTCAAGAGGGGGCTTTCTTATTTTTGTAAACTTAAAATGTTAAAAAGCCAAATAGCTTATTACATGCTTTTCCTTTTGTTCCACTACTGTGCATTGTTTACTACGGAATTCATAACATGTACATTTTGATGTTTTAAATTACAAGTGTGTAAATTAGCCCGTTCATCAATGTTGTTTTGATGCAGTTATCTTTACCTCAACTGATTTTAAATATTGGACCAATAAAAAAACATTTGAATGTACCGCAGTTCACTCTTGTCAGTCCATAGCACATGTATTGTCTACTTATAAAATTGAACATCCCACTTTGTCATTTTACGTTGAATGTACAATTTCTGCAAGTGTCTGCCTTTTTATTTTATTGAGATCAGCAGTCAAGCGATTCATGATATTATGTTGTGAAGGATTTTAAAAAACTGCACTCATTAACTACCATGGTGATGCCTTTTGCCCATCTAGCCTTAAGTGAAGATACTACAGTTGCTGCCAAAAATAGTATGCTTCCTTAGATTAATGAAAGTGCAAGGGCAGACTGGATGGACATATGTCATCATCTGAAGTACACTTCTGTATATTTTGGACATGCTTGTTCTGATCTGGGCTGAAATGATAGTGGATGGACCTGACAATTTTGAACATAAAACTGCTGTCGCTGTTGCCTGCAATTTTCACTTCGCCTTATTTTCATCTTTATAATTCCTTGTTATTGTTCACATTGTGTGAAATATCATACTAACCGAGGATACATGTTTTTTTCAAGTCAAATTGCAGTGTATATTGAAATCATTAAAAAGGGCACTTTTAAAAATATAGACGTGCAGTTGTTTGTGACCGAAGGAAATGTTACATTGTAACTGTAATATTCAAAAGATCTTTTTTTGTTATTGATATTTTAGACAAGTGTTTTCCCAAACTCAGTCCTGGGCCTCTCCTGTGTATGCTGATTTTCGTTCCAGCCACAATCTCAATCCAATAATTTTAACAAAATGTTGCAAATTCTTAATTAGGTGCTTTTCTATTGTAGAGGAATTATTTACCCTCTTAATGTTATGTCTGAAATAGCTTTGCTTCCACAAAGAATAAAATTCCCGTGCTGATATTGTACTACACTGTGCATATTGTGATAGTACAATTACATTAAAAGAGGGAACTTTTTTTGATATGGAAGACAGAAGTAAATCAATAGGCTCCTAATTAGGTTTTTTTATTATTCATTCTTATTATTTTTTCCCCCGTAAACATAATGCAATGCAGGTTTGAATAAACATTTGCTTAGTTTTTTAATTCTTTGTTATCTTCCAGATGGTTAATTGTAGTGGTCAGGTGTCCACACACACAAATTAGAAGCCTGTTGATTCACCTCTAGTTTGGACTTTTATTCTTTATGACATGCATAGCTATTTCTGACACTATGTGGCTTCAGAGGGTAAATAATCCCTCTAAATGCGAAAAGTACCTAATTAAGAAAAAAATTAAAAAAAATTCTAGGATCGCGACTGGTTGGAATGAAAACCAACATACACAAGGACCCAGGACCGAGTTTGAGAACCCCTGTTTTAGACTATTCTGGGTCACCAATAATCTAATAAAATCTATTTCAAACTGTTTCCAAATCCTCTATCAAAAGGACACATCCCCTCACTGTGCAAAAGACACTCGGTAATTTGACTCCTACATTTTTCCTGTGTCAGCTGTCCAATCCTCCAACCTCAATCTATTGACAACATGTTTTATCAACATTTTTATAAAAGTACAAAATATAATAAAGAAATATCAAATGTCCATAAAAGTGGACAGTACATGTACAATATATACATTAAACAATCATTGTATAAATCCCTTGCATAATTCTTATATGTCAACATTCTGAAAAGCCGTGTCAAATTGCCATCAATAAATTTACATACCAAGCAAATGCTGCTCTTCAGACATGTCAGTTAAATAAAATAATTTAACTCTGATATTAAAAATACCACATTATACAAATTAGGCCTTTAGGTTCATTTACAGCAACTAACATCAAAGCATAATTATTTTTTGTTTCCAGAGAATCCAGTATAATCACACTCTTGTCTTTCAGGATTCAAAAATATCCCCATTCTAATGACTGATGTAACTCCTGTCATTTATTTAGTTGCTGTAAAATGTTTTTGCATTTGCATTAAATCTGAGGCCAGTAGTTTTGATTACCATGAGGACTGGATAAAAGTCCAGGAGGAAACGACTGAGTAGGACAATGACGTTGTGCCCTTGAGGTCCTTAACCTGCATTGCTTCAGTATATATATCTGACTGTATAAATGGACGCAACGTTTAAAAAAAAAAAAAAGTTGTGTAAGTTGCTCTGGATTTGTAATGTAATGTATTCCTTCCGTCAGGCTGTCCTCCCTGATGTTTCTGGCCCTTAAAAGAGGTGGAGCAGGTGAACGATAGTGGCCGACGTTCTCATCCATCAGTTACCCTGTATCCTCTCATAACCCTCCTGTCTGGCGGTCCTGCAGCCCACAATGCTTAAAAAAGAGAAAGACAAATCATTTCAAGTGATTTTATTTAAAATGGAAGACAATATTGGGACACATTACCATTACTCATTCATTCACACTCCCTCTAATGCTCACATCCTCATTACTCACTCATTCACTCACCCTCTAATGTTCACATTCTCATTACTCACTCATTCACTCACCCTCTAATGCTCACATTCCCATCACTCATTCGTTCACTCACCCTCTAATGCTCACATTCTCATTACTCACTCATTCACTCACCCTCTAATGCTCACATTCTCATTACTCACTCATTCACTCACCCTCTAATGCTCACATTCCCATCACTCATTCGTTCACTCACCCTCTAATGTTCACATTCTCATTACTCACTCATTCACTCACCCTCTAATGCTCACATTCTCATTACTCACTCATTCACTCACCCTCTAATGCTCACATTCTCATTACTCACTCATTCACTCACCCTCTAATGCTCACATTCTCATTACTCATTCACTCACCCTCTAATGATCACATTCTCATTACTCACTAATTCACTCACCCTCTAATGCTCACATTCTCATTACTCATTCACTCACCCTCTAATGCTCACATTCTCATTACTCATTCACTCACCCTCTAATGATCACATTCTCATTACTCATTCACTCACCCTCTAATGCTCACATTCTCATTACTCACTCATTCACTCACCCTCTAATGCTCACATTCTCATTACTCACTCATTCACTCACCCTCTAATGCTCACATTCTCATTACTCACTCATTCACTCACCCTCTAATGCTCACATTCCCATCACTCATTCGTTCACTCACCCTCTAATGCTCACATTCTCATTACTCACTCATTCACTACCCTCTAATGCTCACATTCTCATTACTCACTCATTCACTCACCCTCTAATGCTCACATTCTCATTACTCACTCATTCACTCACCCTCTAATGCTCACATTCTCATTACTCATTCACTCACCCTCTAATGCTCACATTCTCATTACTCACTCATTCACTCACCCTCTAATGCTAAGCATCGCCACACATGGAGATAAATAACGAGAGAATGCTGCGAGTCATCGCTAGAGCCCCAATAAATCATTCAGAAATCAATATGAATCAGCCTTGAATTGACTGCAGAGAAGGACCCCTCCAGTTACCTTGTGGGTATGATGGCGAGGACTGTGAGTATGCTGGAGAAGAGGAAGGTGAATCCAGGGAACCACTCGAGCGTAGCCTGGTAAACCTTAGTGAAGATTGGGGAATAGGCCAGGCTGGCCAGGGAAAAGGAGAGCTGCAGCATTGTGAGAATTTTCCCTGTGGAGAAAACAAGTGTTGTTACGCACAACTATTAATTTAGTAGAGTAAGGAACAGTGGGTATGCAAGAGTTTTATTGTGCAATTATGTTGTCGATGTTGGGCTAGGGTTGTGCCTGGCTTTAAGATGATGTTGTTCAATCCCCAGACACCCTGGAGGGGGAGGGCAGTTTTAAAAACACTGAATAAAACATGAAATGGAGGTGGATATGGGGAGTTGGAGAGACTGCAGGAAATAGCTGACACTTAATGAGTAGAGGTGGATGGATTTTTATACCTGTGGACAAAAAATAATTTAGGAGGTTAAAGGCAATAGCCTGAAAATTGCTAATTTCTATGACATTTTCAAATCTGTTTTAGACAATCAATGTCGAGCTCTAAAATTATGAAATACATAATTATTAACAAAGCTGAGCCATCTTTCAAATGTTGTGGACTTTATACCGTTTTGTGTCAACTGTTAGTCAGTAGAGGGAGCTATTTCACTTATCAACCTGATTACTTAATGGTAACTTAAGCCTGGACTTTATTTTTATTTAAGTCACAGAACATGGTATTACACACTGTGACAAATGTGGAAAGACTGGAACTGTGTAAAGTTTTCAACAATTTTGAAAAAATCAATGAAGCCTATGCCTGATGTGCTTTTTCACATTTATTCACCTAACCTAGTCTTTCCGCTTCTGCTTTATCCTCTTTTTATCTTCTCCATTTAAAAACAAGATGTTTTGGTAATCAACAAGACAACAATGGCAGGAGGAAATGTCTGACTTTCAGTTCCTGTGGGGTGGAGAATGAAAAAGGGAAACTACACTTTCACATCTACACACTTCTCTCTGGGCTTTAGCAAGAATCCGGGTGACATTTTACAATCATGTTACTGTGTGTGTATGTACAGTGGGCTCCATGATGTTTGGGAAGAAGACATTGTTTATTTCTTCTTGATATGGCACTGAACACCACAATTTAATATTTGAAGTGCACATTTTCAGCATTTATTTAATGGTCATTTCTATACACTTTGGTTTCACCATTTAGAAATTCCATGATAGGCTGTTTGATGTCTTTTTTCATGAAATAAATGAAATAACAATTTCAAAAACATATTTTGTGTTTACTTGGGTTCCCTCCGTATAATATTACATTTTGTCTAAAGATCTGAAACCATTCAGTGTGACAAATATACAATAATAGATTAAATCAGGAAGGGGGCCAACACTTTTTCATGGCACTTTATATTTTTGGAATTTCACAGCTCCTTATTGAATTGTGAGATTACACAGTATATCACAATAACAAATAGTGTAAATGACTATACGTAAATGTGGGTTTATGTTTGTACATTAGTTTTAAAGTGTGGCTTCAGGCACAGTATTCTCAAGGTAGTGTAGGTTTGGGCTTGCTAACTCATATTGGCTGACAGGGAAATGTTGTTGCTTCCGCTCTTAGAGGTGAAAATCATGTATAATTATTTTCAGAATTCAGTGAAATGGGGAGACTTGGTATTGCTTATCAAAGTAAAAGCCACCCAACCGACAGGGGCATGGGATGCATAGTATAGTTTATTTATATATTATTTTATTACCTCACTGTACCCATTATGCTCTGCTCCACTTTGAAAAACACATTATTATAACATATTTTTACATATGTAAAAACTGCTGTAATTTATACATCTTTCTACAACCTTTCTAAAAGTTAAAAATACCCTTCAATAAAAGCAGAGGATGTGCACTTTAACCTGTGAGTTCCATAACGTTTGGGACACATACATATTTGTTCTTGATATGGCACAGGTAAACCTGTGAAATTTGAAACAGCTAATATGGTTCAATATCTATAAAAGCAAAAACAAAAATAAATAAAATAACACATGAATTCACAATGCAGACATTGAATTTTGCCTCATAGTCATTGTTTGATTTGAAAATACAAATCTGATTAGTACAGAGGAAACAACTGATTTGACAAACAGTCCCAATACTTTTGCATTTAAGTGTGCGTGTGTGCATTTGTACATGCGTGTGTGTGTGTGTGTCTATAACCTTGATTACAGCAAAAGAAGTAATGTTTAATGATGCATACTGAAGTCTGTGCCTCTTCTTCACTGCAAAAACTTCCTGAGTTCTGGAAAAGGTTCTTGTGGTGAAAAGGGGGCTTAACTTGGCTGCAAGACCATGGCAACCACACGCACTTCCTCTCTCATATCTGCTTGTGCACAAAAGTTCTGTTTGTACACCTCACTTCACAAACATAAAGAGCAGGCTCGATTATCAGATGACTAAAACTGAGATCCCACAATGAACCAATCACGAGATACCAATTGTGTTGAAAACATATACTTGAATTCCAGCCATATTAATTTTTTGCTTTGTCAGAACTTACCAAATAAATATATTTATAAGTTATATAGGGGAAAGGGAAAGTAATGACCAATTTTAAATAATTTTGTTTTTTCATTAAATCAATTTGCACACTTTTTTTTTATGGTGAAAGGCACGAGTTGAGCTAATGAACATTATTGCCTTGTTTTATCTAAATAACTTTCCATTAACTAATGTGTCTTGAGTCATGAGTCCTGTTCTCTCGGATAAGAGCTTAGCTGCCTGTAACAGCATTGTTCAAACATAGTGTTCCTGAGATTTAAGTAATTTTTTTTGTATGGATATATTGGTCAAATACTCAGGATGTGTCTGGGTAAACCAGGTCACTGCATGCTTCAGAATGACTTTAGGAAAGAATGAAATAAGGAAAGAGAAGATGAATCTGGGTGAACCAGGTCACTGCATGCTTCAGAATGAAATAAGACCCCGCCCAGTTCTCAAGTCATGTGCTTGCTGAAGTAGATACAGTGATGCAACTCGGGAAATTTTCTGTCTCACATTTTCAGAAGGAACGTGGACAAACCGGTTAAACAAATACTTTTCCTCCACCAACCCACTGAAATACTTATGTCTGGCAGTAGCCCAGTGATTTCTAAAATTTTTCAGAAGTGTAACCTGGATTGACCATTGCAGATTTAATCTAAATCAGATAAATGCCTAAGCTTTTCTATGGGATTTTCTGTTTTCTCTTATCTTCTTTTCAACAGCATTTCTGACCTTGTTGTACTCCAATGTTTTCTCCATTTTAAGGCTTCCCGTCAGTGTTATGTCATTAGAAACATGATGCAATGTTATTATAATGGGTGTATCATTTCTGTAGGCCTATTTACTGTACCAGCGCAAGAACTTACCACACGAAGAGCCCTGGACTTGTTTGGACAACAGAGAGCGAATGATTGGCATCGGGATGAGTGCAAACAGAGTCAAAGTTCGAGCTGTAACAAAGCAGAGAAAAGACTTGTGAAGGTTTGGAAACTGCCCATATTAGGCTGCCAGTGTTCAGCCTTACTGTCTTTCACAGAAGGTTTGCATAAATGCACACTAGTTACTGTCCAATATGTGGTTTTCAGATGACTACACTGATAGTTATTTAAAATAAATCAAAGTAATAGTGGCCAATGATCAGCTTCCAGGAAGGATTTCCATGCCATCTGTTTAAGCCTAACCTACTAAAGCTCATGAGCCATTGCAATGGTGATATAGTTTTCAAAGGGTCAGTCTGGACCCTAGTACATACTATTTGGTGTGTAAATACATCCTTTCACTCAGTCATACCTACGAAAGTATTGAATAGGCCTACTATATTTGCCGGGACTCTCTGGTACCAGGTAAGACTTACTGTGACCTTTCAACAGGTGCTATCTAGCATATCTGGAAAGTCAGTATTTCAAAATTAAATTAATATTTCAGCGATATACTTTGGAGGCAGCCTAACTGCTCTGCTAACGGTGAATTCTTCTTTAACGCCATGCATGGGTAGTGCACCCGCTTCTCTCACTGGAGACCAGAGAATCGAGGACTATTTCAGCATGTCGCCAAATATCTACAAATTGAGTGAAATCACCCTCAAGCTCAAGAAGCCATGCACTTTCTGTATTTCAAACATTTACTGAATGAAAGCATAAGCAATACAGTATGAAAAATAAATATTTAATGAAATGCATCTTACCTAGATAGAACATGTATGTTGCTGTCACGAAGGCCATAAAATAAATTCCGGCAGCGAAGGACAGCATTCCAATTATGATCAAGGTGGTATCGCTTGCGCATTTGGAGAAAACAAAGACCCCGAGGAAACTCGTGAAGAAGATTGCGAAGCCTGCTGCGTTGCCATATCCCACGTATACAGCATTCCAGTTTAAGGGTTCTTTCCTTACAAAAGACATCAAAATCTCCATAGCACCCGCAACAGCAATATCATACAGAATGGCACTGGCGAACAGGAGGACGACATTAACAATATCACGGTAACGATGATTCAGTATTCCAATTTCTTGCCCATCTTGCCCATCTTGGCTGCTCCTTGACTTTCGATCATCGTGACTCGTTTTAAGCACAAAAACAACGTATAAAAAGCAGAAAAGATACAGCAATACACTCAGAACCACAAGCACTACCCCTTGTTTGTTCTCAACCACATACAACTGGAAAAGGTGGCCAGACGCTATGCTACCGAAAAACCCCGCCAATCCGTATATCAATTCTGTCCTGCTCAAATGTAGTGATCTACGTCCCTCGCTTGAAGATACGGACACAAGAGCCATGACACCTGCCCAATACGAGGCAAATCCCCCACACAGTCCATAAATCACCGCTCCCCCAAACATCACTTCGATGGGTAACTCCAGCAGGATAACCAGCAGGAGCAGAGTTCTTGAAATCAGGTAACCCACCAAAGGCACAGCGATGGGTACCCTCCTGTACCCATTATCCCCACGTCTCGCCAGAAAATAAGCGGGTATGAATGGGAGAAGGCTCGACAATATAGTGTAAGTCATGTAAAAGTTGGAAATGGCTTTCTGTTTTTCCTCATCAGTGGCGGTGTGATTGATGGTGTTGGTCGCATTGGCGCATCGCTCATACACTACCATCTGTAAACCAGTATCATAGAACGAACTGGCAAGTTGGGCACAAAGAACGACGGGTTCAACATAGTACCGAAACGGTGACAAACGCTGCATTTCCTCTCCTTTGAAACGTAGGCTAAATACACGAGTTTAAAAATAAAGAGGAAACAATGCCTCTTATTATTTTTATTTTTTTTGAAGTTCGGTTTGCGTCCTCTCACTCGGTCGGTAAAAAGTTTTCTCCTTCCTTGAACCCTAATTTCGCAGACTAAGAAATGTCGTAGGAGCTACGATGAACAGGCAGTCAAAAAAAAAAAAAAAAAACAGCTCATCTGTTCCTTGTCTATAAAGGAGCCAAACCAGATCAGTTCCTGTGTCTGATGAACGAAGGGTGAGGTGTCAGGTTGCTATGGGGAAGTCGGGCTGTAACTCGCTGTGGTGTTTTCCACGAGCATAACTAATCAACATTAGTTTCAAATAATTAAATAACATATATTTTTTAGTTATGAAATTTAAATGTTAAAATAATTAAGGACAGAAACGGGAAATAGTAACCTACCGTTGTTCGTCAGGTAGCCTACATAACAGTAAAAAGTGTAGGCTACCTATGCCAACTTTAGCACCCCCAAGCCTCAGTCCAAAATTAGTTTTGGAAGAATTTCAAACCAACTTTTTACAGACACTGTGCTGCTTTTTCCCAAAGAACAACTGTTCCTCTGCTTAAAAAATAACATTTATATATTGAACAAATAATGAGGAACAACGAATTTGAATATGATCAGAAAAACCTTCCTGCATGTTTAGTGTTTTGATCCAAGACAGGGCTGCAAAACCCTACTCCTAGAGATTTACCGTCCTGTAAGTTTTCACTCTAATCATAACAAAGGACTCATTCAACAGCTAGAGATCTCATTGAGCTGTTTATTAGTAGAACCAGGTGTCATGGTTTTGGCTGATGCCACCATTTCTTTTCCTTCTGCGCCTTTTCTTCAGTTATTACGGCCATTGGTTTGATATGCACCTCTTCTTCAGTTATTACGGCCATTGAGTTGATTGAATTATACACGTGCAAATTTCCTTTTACAATTTGCACCTGTTGGTGTTCTATTTAAACCCTGAGCAAGCCGATAAGCTTTGCTTCAGTGTCACTTATGTTGCACGAGAGCCGGTATTCTGTCAAGCGAGTAAAAGGTAAAAAGGTAAAAAGGTAAAAGGTAAAAAGGTAAAAGGTAAAAGGTAAAAAGGTAAAAGAAAAGGTAAAAAGGTAAAAAGGTAAAAAGGTAAAAGTAAAAGGTAAAAAGGTAAAAAAGGTAAAAAAGGTAAAAAAGGTAAAAAAGGTAAAAAAGGTAAAAAAGGTAAAAAAGGTAGAGCTGCGATATTGGATTGTTGTGGCTATAAAATTAGCACAACAGTCTTCAGCTTTTTTTAGATTGTTGGCAACAAGTTGGTGCCACAATCTAAGCTCGGTATTCTTTCTTTAGGGTTTTACTTTTTCAGCCTCGGTTCCAGGTCTCTTTTCTTTGAGTTGCCCCGTTTTCTGCTCCGGCAGTTTTATTTTCATACTCCATAAGCCTTAGTTCTTTTTTTACCCAGTATGTGGGTTGTGTAGAGCTTTTCTTTGGGATACTCTCCCTAAGGAGTATTGTTTTCCTTTCCCTTGTCTCTTGAGACTTTGTGGCTATTTTACCTCTGGTTAATAGCTTAAAGAACCCCCTGTTCAGTCGCGGTTGGTCTCCCAAAACTCCAACTCCTTCACACCAGGCGTGTCAGATTAGGGTTGAAAAGAAAACCCACTGGATGGTAGGATCTCAGGAACAGGACTGGGCATCAATCGAACACGCACAGGCAATGTGCTTCACAGAACAGTGAAAAACACAGGAAAAAATACACACAGAATAAAATATGCTTTGCTGATGATAAAAGAAAATAAAATAAAATGATAAATGCTAGTCTCATGTATTTTCCTGTTTTGCCTGTGAAATATATTTTCATCCTAGGAGTCATCAGACAGGTTTTTATTTGTTTATTGATTGTTGAATAAAGATTTCTCATCAAGCTGAATGAAAAACCCACATTTTTTTTATAATTAATTTTTTTCACTTATTATATATTTCCCCCCCATGAACTATGTATTTCAGCATAAATGTCTTGAAAGAAATTTCCAATTGATTATTTCATTGTGGTGGTTGGATGAAAGTAATTTCTCATCTATGTGAAAGAAAAAGGTGCAGTGCTTTGATTTGTGCATTATTTCACTTTTTGAACTGTAGCCTTACATATTTCGCTGTTGTTCCTCTGAAAAGATTTTTAATCATAAATGTCTCCAAACACATCTTTGTGCATTTATTTCATCGTGGTTATTCAATAAAAATGATTTCCCAGAATTACTTATTGATTTTTAACACTTTTCTCTTTCTGACCATAGTCTTATGTACGGTACTTTTCCACTGAAATAGATTTCTTATAAATGCTTCCAAACATATTCAGGCATGGTTCATTCATTATCATGGTTGCTGAATGAAGATTGCTCATCCATCTGAAAGGAAACACCACAAATTTAGGTTTTTTCTTTTGGACATTTGTATGTAGTCTTACCTATTTAGCTGTTCTTCAGGTGGAATACATGTTTCAGCATAAATGTCTTAAAACACATTATCATATATATGTATATACTAGTTGTTGAATAAAGGTCATTTTTCATCAATCTGAATGAAAGAGCACAACTTTTCTTTCTTTATTTTTTCATTTTATGAGCACAAGGCAGTAGTCTTATCTATTTTGCTGTTTTACAGTAAATTAGATTTTTCATCATGAATGTCTTAAACACTTGACTCATATATATTGACATGGCTGCAGAATATAGTTGAATTCGTATCTATCTTAATGGAAAAATCCCTCAAATTTTAGATTGTTGAATTTGTTTCACCTGTTGGATGTAAGGTTATAGTCTTAAGTACTTTGTGTTATTTTCCAGGGAAATTGATTTTTCATCAAAAATTTCTTGAAACCTATTTTCATTATTTTATCATACTTGTTAAATAAACATAATTTCTTATCTGTGAAACTATGATCTTATGTATTATGCTGCTTTTCTAGTAAAATATCGATGAAATCATAAATATCTTCACACACATTTTCATTCATATATAGACATGTTTGCAAAACATAACTGATATCTCGTCCATCTGAGTGAAAAACCCAACATTTGGGATTTTTAAATTTTTAACTCAAAAACTTTGTATGTAGAGTTGTATATTGGACTACTATTCCTTTCCACCACTTAGGATGTGTAACACTAGTGTCTCACTAGTGGTTGAGATTTTAATTTAAAAAGTCTTTCAATTAATAATTTATTCACACTACTCCATCAGTTGCAGTGTTGACCACGTAGTACCACATTATACCATTGATAAATTGAGATGTATAGTATGTAAATGGTAAATTGCTGATGAATTATGAATTGCTTATGGTAGCGCAGAATCAATGGGAGAAATAAAGAAACGACACTGTTTTAATGAGAAAATAATTATATACTTGTATAAGTGTCAGCCTTACAATACCTATGAAACAGAAGCAGAATATGAAAATACATGAAGTGGTTAACATATTAACACAATGTTTATGTAGAACATGATTGTTTCATCACATCCACCATGTAGTGATTTTCCCACAATTCATTTTGTATCTCCAAAAGTGTCACAGACAACCTTTTCTTTCTAATTGCCCTTACTTTTACCTTTTCTTAATTTTTCATTATTACCACACTGGATGGTGGCATTCCAAACCTTACAAGTCTTTCTGAGTACAATGGTGAATATTATCATCGCCATTCTTTCAAAGTACAACAATAAAAATCATAACAGTATTTTCACACACACACAAAAAAAAAACAGTATTTGTCTGTGTTAGTTTGAGTGTACAATGCATTCAGTAATTCACTCATGGGAACACTCACAGAATTGTTTAATCCACTCCATGGGGTGACAAAAATGTTCGGAGCATTTTTATTTATTAATTCTTTTTTTACAAATTATGCTGTGAATGAACTGTGGGTGTAATACTGTTGAGGCATTTTGTCTATGACCTATGCTGCTCTGACATGTGCGTGAGGTACTGAAACTGAAAGGCAAGGGTCTGCATAGTACAAAGTTGACAGAACGTGCCTGAGAACAAAGCCTCTTTGCAGTTTTCTTTCTTAGAGATGCTGAGGCATCCAAGGTTCTTCGGATATCACTGTGTACTCTTGGTATTTCTTTTACAACCATGGCATGTTTGTTTTTTTCTGCAAGGGCCAACCTTGCGTAACACTGATCCACGGGAATTTAGCGTATCAGTTTATTTCTGGATTAGAATGGGAACTAGAGGGAGTTCCATCACATGTATTATCATCGGCCCTATGGATTGCTCGACTACAGTTCCAAAACAACTCTGACTGTAGAGTAACTTTTATTCTGTTATTGACTGCAGCAAAATAAATACTCCTTGGTGTACTTTCTATATGTTATGTCAAATATGCCCTGTTGATGTCACACCCCACCTAATGTTTAACGCAAGCCACATGCGTCTTGAAAAGATCCACCATACAGGTTTGCTGTGTCTTCATACAATATAGGTAAAACAGCAAACAAATATAAAATTGTTGCATTAAATAAATGCTTGAATTAAATAATGTTGCTTCCATTTGTGCTATTATTATATTACTATACACATCCTTAAAAGCAACAAATTTCTAAAAGAAACCACTCCTATGCTTTGCGAAGACATATGGCAATTCATAAGCACACAAACCTGGCAATACCTTTATCTATGCCTTCTGAGTTCAGACTGCCATGCTGAGACGCTGGTGTGACAAAACCCAAAAGCAAGCAGTATATTAGCGCGACAGTCATGTGAACCTTGCATAATAACTTCTCAAAACTTTTAGCAGATTAATCTCACCCTCAAAATATCTCCAAAAACCTGCAAACAAAAACAATATATAACTTGCATAAATGTGCATACATGGCTTTAAAATTCAGAACTTCTCAAAACTATTTTCCAGAGTTTATTGTAAATATCCGACTGCACCAATATAAACAGACTTTTCTTCATTAAAAGTGAAATACTTGTTTCCCCGCCTCTCATATTTTCCCATGTCAAAGAACCAAAGCAGAAACATTGCAATGCCAATAGGTAAGTAAAATTCTTAAATGACACAGCTTTCTTCATCTCTAGCCAACACAGCAAGGAAACAAAAGGAAAACAGAAGTAGGTTTTCATTGTCAAGACACATAAACAATGAATTTCCCCCTCTAAATGCTAACAGGCTTTAACATATATACATTGTCCTATTCAGCCATTGTCCTTATGCAGAAATAAAATCTTTGCACGCACGGTGCAACATTCTGTCAGCGCAACTGGCACATAATATGGTTTTATTGCTTCGCTGAACACATCACACTTCTGCAAAAAAATTAAAATAAAAAGATCCTTAGAAAAACTGACAGCTTATATGTCATTCTAATCCAGAAATAACAAATGTTAAGGATTTCTTGTACTCAGAAAGGGACAAATTCCCACAACAATACTCTTTGATATTTTGCATATAAAAAGCACAATAAGAACTACGCCAACGCCACAAGTGCCTCAACTCTCACCACAAACAGCTGCTGCTGCAGAGATTCTGGGCATCATGCATCATCCTACATGTACAAGGTACATAATCTACTTCCTGTAAGTGCCTGTTGTCTTCTTGGTTAGTGGAATCCTTATGGGGAGCAGGAACCCACATCGGAAAACAAGGAAAAGTCAAAATTCATTTTTCCCCTGGTATTAGTTAGCAGTTGTGTCTGAAGCATTTAAGGATGAGCACACTGCCTCTTTACCTATGATGATTAGTCAATACACTGATTTTGGATTCTCTCACCGATTTTGGATTCTCTCACTGATTTTTCATTCTCCATCATTTTGTTTATGCCCTTGTGTATTTATGCCAATTGGTGCTGTATGTCCAAAGTACAGCAACCATCAAAACATTTCTTTCAGCTGGTCACATTGTTTTTAGTCTCCTAATTTCATAATATGACTAGCCACCGAATGCTGTTGGTAATGAAGAATTTGTTCTTTTTGGTTAAACAACTAGTTGTTTAAACACAATTAAATACATCGCTGGAAAAACACTCGCCACTTTGAGTTTCCCAACAGTTACCTTCAACTAAAGAGATCTAGCAAAATATTCTATGAAAATGGTTGCTCTCTTAAGCATATTATTGCAGATTCTGAAAGAATTCAGTACCTCTCAAAAACATTACATGGATAAAAGTCAGAAGGGGATAACTATCAGAAAGAAGTTCAATGCCCGTGTGTTGAATCTTGTTTTAAGCAAATAAGGGAATATTAAGCAGAAAAGCCTTTTGTGAATAACTATAGTTTCGTTTTCAATGTACTGCAATAATAGATAGCTAGCATAACACCAATTAGGGAAAACAATGTCATTTCAATACACAGTAGCAGGAAATAATATATAGCTTAAATACAGCAATTAAAACATCTTTAATAGCACTCCAGGGAGGCTAAGGATAGACGAGGTTCAAGAGGAAATTTCGTTGACAACAGGGTGTACAGGTATCGGTCGCACCTTTCCATGACCAAACCCGATTATTTCAGTGAGGAACAGTTTTGGTGAGTCATACCAAAATCATCACCAAAGATGTCAAAAATATAAGGAAGTCGAATACTGCAATATAAGTGATGTGCACTTACATTGCAGTATTCAACTTCCTTATATTGTTTTCTTTGCCAAACAGTAAAACAGCAGCGCTGAAGTGTGCCGGTCTCATTAAATTAATGCAGGGATTAAAGCCTTACTTTACCATAGGTTCTGTCACCTCCCAGGTTAAGAAGTCCATTTTTCAGGTTTATGTGTACGTCTTGGTACAATATAACTTAATACAACAGTCTAACTTACTAAAAAAAAAGTAAGCTGGACTATGTAGTCTGCACTGGTAAATGTAGTTTGCTGGTATGTTGTATTGACAGCAGGGTAGCTTTACAACACCCTTTCTGTCTGCTGTAACAGCCACTGAGTTTAGCATGCAGTGTTACATTAACTTCCTCTTCCTCTCCGCCCTGGTATTAAAAAGAGAATGGGATGACTGCAGAAAAGCGAGTTTGAGGACAGCATTTGCTCACTCACGGGCTAAGCTCTGTAGTTCTGGCATCTTGAGACACCATGCATGTTTTTTTTTCGCGTGCTATAGGCCTAACGAACTTGGAGGGAAGCAAACTTCTGACACGGCAGGGCTGTCTGTTTTACGATATTAGAAAGGAAAGGAAATATAATGCTCCTTGCTGTTTTTGCACAGCATACCTTCTAAAAAAAGACCAATGGATGCAAACATTTGTGTTACCATAACTTACCCCACAGAAGGTAGGCAAGGCACCGCCTTAAAATGATAACAGAGGACTGATCAGCCTCCAAAAAGGGACCTTTTATGATGCTTCTTATGATTGGTTGTGCAATATAAATCTACTATTCTTATGCTTATTTATCCAGCTACGGGGATCAGTAGGAAAAATCAGCGGTGATTGTATTGCTTATGATATGTATTTTCATTTTGCAGAGGGTGCAAATCGGGTTGTTAAGAAATGACCAAACAAGTTACAGTCATCCATCTAGCAAAGATCATACTGACCAGTGGAGGATAGATATTATAAAAGCCAATATAAATTAATCAAGCATTCCACGCAGGAAATCTACGGCAACTTTCAGCTCTCGCTTAATTTAAGTGAATTTCTCATTCCAATATGCTTATGCTGTGTGATCTCAGTGCTGCAGTAACACAAAACTGCTCTTTGAAGCCTTCTGGACCTTTTCAAGCATTGAAAAGCAAAAAGAGTGCATCTAAGTCAGCTAATATCATTTCCAAGAAGCCAAATAAAAACCCCTGACCCTGAAGAAGATCCTTTAAATCTTTCAGATTAACGATAAACTCGGTTGTGCCAATTCCCATCTTAAAAACCTTCACAAAAACATGCATCTCAACCATCTTCAAAGTTGCACACGCCCCAGCAAGAAAAACTCAAAATAAAAACCTGAAGCAAAAAAAGGAAAACTGCCTCTGACCCCTGACAGCAGATGTACGCTTTCTCTGAGATCTTATTGCTTATAACCCAATGGGTCTGAGCCAGGCCTGTATCCTCCGAGCGTGCCAGAGACTCCTGCTCGATTCACCGGTCAATCAATGGGTCACTTGTGATATGGGGCCTTATAGAAATAAATATTGGGGGCAGGGGGTGGGGGTGATGGTGGTGGTGGGCGGGGTCAAATCTGTCCTGTTTGGGCACCCCTCCCTCTCTCTTTCTGATTGTCACAGGTTAAAGCGTGGAGTTAGCCCTACTCCTCTTCCTCCTCCTCTTCCTCCTCCTCCCCTTCGTCTTGGTTGGCGTATATCCCTGCTTCCCATCGCAGGGCCATGTTGCTTTTCCGCCGCGTGACGCGCGTGGCCTCAAGCACCTGGACAAACGCACAAAAAAAAAAAAAAGAACGTGAGTCCAAATGCCGCTTCCCCAGGTGTTAAAACAGCCACTCGCACATCAGAAGCTTCACACAACATACATCTACATTACGAAACTGCCATGCTGTAATTTTGAACTGTTTGCCTCTTCAGTTTTTAAGGGTTCAGTTTTAACATGGTAGCTATTCTTTCTGCACGAGGAGTAATTTTAATGCGTTCAAAACTTAGCAGTAAAATGCAGTAATATGCACAGAAAATGCCACTGAGATTTTGTCCAATATTTTCTGCCAAATGTAATTATTATCTTTTTCCAGCAAGGGGTTTCTTGTTAACATACTCTCTCTCTCTCTATCTCTCTCTCTCACACACACACAGACAAAGACGCAGACACATATATACACACACATAAATGCACGCACACACACACACACACGCGTTACACCCTCTACCCTCTTTCATGTTTTGGCCCAACAAATGCTTGATTACAAACACAGGCTAAAAAAGAGGAGAACACAGTCATAACATAAAGAAAAAAGGAACCTTCATGCCAAATCTCCGAGCCAAGTGTGGGGCCATTTGTGAATACAGCCATGTACCAGGCACTGGAAGGGCAATTCTGCATTGTCCTTATGAACCATAGATTGTCCATTCAATTTTAAAATGAAGCTTTATTTATTTATCCATTTTTATACCAATGAGGATACTATAGCTATCAATTTGCCACATTCACTGAGAATTTCTCAATGCAAACCCTTGAGAATTATGTAAGACCAAACATAAAATACAGATTATCACCACAGCTACTAGTACATATGTTCAAGGAGAACATATTGTATGCCAATTAAACTTATGAACAAATTAATTAATTTTGCTGTATGTATTGCAGATAAACATAATATCACACCACGTCCAAAGGTCTATGGTAATTTGAGAATTGGACATTCCAGGTTCATAATCCAAGGTGTAGTCAAAGCCAGAGTAATGACCAGCTGGATAGAGTAGATTGAGCTGGACCAAGGGAACTGGACTGTTGTCACACTTCATTGACTCAAAAACACAAGGGACAAATAATACGGGACAAGCTTTTGGTGTAAATTTTAGTGTCGGCAAATATGAACAAATACCACATGCTAAAGCCAGTACACACACTTTAAAGGCATACTAGACTAGGCATGCAGGATTTTTACCCTGACAATATCATAAAATAACCATGTTCAGTCATATCTATGTCTTTGCGCACATTTGCCAAATCTGTGCTCCTCCATCTGTATTTTCTATTCTAAAATGTGTTTAGGATGTTTCTGGGCATGATGTTCTTTTCTGTGTGAGGAGAGGTGGGTGTGGGATCAGGTTTCAGCAAAGGGTTTGTAGCTAGTTAGCCACTTCAATGGAGGAGGTGAAGAAGCACAAGTACAGAAAAGTAAAACAACAAGCCAACAGGGCTCGTTCAAAAACCAGAGTCAACCTTAGATTTGCTTTTCTTAAATTCCCTAAATGGATGAAAAGTGAAGCGTGTTTTCTGTTGGACCTGTAATGTTACCTCAAGCTATCGAGCTAGCTATGCTTATTGTGCTCAAGGATGTTTCTTGCCTTCAACAGAAGTGAGGGGTTGAGGAGAGAGGAGAAGCCTTAGGTTATTCTATTGTAAACACAGGATCACAGCTAATGATCCTGCATAGTATGCCTTTAAAATGATGTTGGGTGCCTAGTCTGCCTACTTGATGAAGTGACACTACTTCCTGCATTTGCTTTTGTGCATCCACAACACCACAACAGAGGTGAACTGACTCATGCAAAACCCACTGAAACGCATGCAACAGCAACAAACAAACAAACACACTGAGCCTGTAAGCAGGCAGTAAATAGGTACCTCAGTAGTAACATCACTAGCGAGCAATAAACGGGCATACTGATGAGAAGGAAAGAAGTAATATTAGTCATCAAAGCGGGACACTGAAAGTAAAGAGCAACACAGAAAATGCAGAAATGAATTATGTACTTCCCTTTGGTTTCCTCAGCTATATCAAACATATGCATGTTGTAATTCTCAGTGTGGCACAGGATTGGTACAACAAACCTAGTGTTAAGTTAAAATTGGAGTTAAACAGTTCAGCTCACCGGAATCCACAGACTGCTGACTTAATATGAGTAATTGTATTTAATATTTAATGTGTGAATATTTTTGTATATATACTGTATAACCTATAGTCAGTAAGAAGGCCTATTTTTTAATAACGTCTTTATGTGAAGACACTTTGCGTTCTGACAGGTAATGTGACTATAACCTTAGCCTGCTTCCGTGAATTATTTATTTATTTTATTTTATAAAAAATAAATAAATTTGGAACCCAACATGGGGCTTGGGATATCCAATTCCCACCCAAAATTTGGAATGTCCAATCATCTGCAGCCGTAGCCATGTATGCAAAGACCCCTGCCGATTCGGGAGAGGGTAGTCACTAGATTCAGTCACTAGATAGCGATGAACAGGGAACCCTATCTGGCTAAACCCTCCCATTCCCCGGGTGACACAATCAGCAATTACACAACCCCCCGAGGACCTACCAGTCGCCAATCCAAGGCCGCGAGGCTCATCCATGCAACACAGCATGGTGCCTCAACCAAATAAGCCATATTAATAATTATGCAGAATAATTACGAGGCAGCTATTAACCGGGTGAGGGAATCTCGCCCAGACCTCCGTCTCGCGGCTACACCATGGATGTATAAAGAGAAGGGCTACGCGAGATCACAGCACAAAACAAGAAGTTTAAAGTGTTTAAAGTGGCTTTAGTTTATGTAGCTATGCAAAAGAAGAAAAAAAGGCGAAGGAGATGGTACGTTCGCCCTCTAAATCAGAGTAGGATGGAGAATGGAGAGTTTTGTTTGTACATTCGGCAAATGTGGAGTTTAGATGAGGAGGTCCACTTCTCTTATTTCCAAATGTGTGCTAGGCGTTTTGATGACTTGCTGTAACGAGTAGCACCATTCATCAAACATGCGGGAACTCAAAGAAATCCCATCTCTACAGAAGAGAGATTGGCGTTGACTCTCTGTACATTAGCATGTGAAGTCTGCCCTCTGAACTCTCAACCGTGACGCAACCAACCATGTGATATTTGGACCAATAGCTGAGAGGGGGAGGTCAGAGAACAAGAAAGACGTTTTCTAAAAGTTCTCCTTGGGGGCCGAACGCACACTGCACTGTGAGAACACACAACGCCGCGTCTTTTTGTTCTTCAGTTTTAGAACATAAGCAGCCTTCCATTTGAATCCAAAATGAGCGTAAAAAGATGAGTCAGATGTTCAGCTATGACAGTTGCTGCTCATTTTTTTAAAACCAGTCCTTGACTATGCAGGAGAGTAGATTATTGGAAATATCACATACAGACAAGGATTTAGTAGTTTTCTAGAAACTATGAGGATTATTCAAGTTTTCAGTAGTTACAGGTAGATAATACTCAGATTTAGCTTTCCTGATGCCACCATTACATTGTGACCATTGAGAAAGTTGCCTACTGCAGCTTTAATTATTATAAATATGTGATTACAGCTTAAAATATATTATGTCGTTTTATAATCAACCAGAAAATGAGTTTGGTTAACTATATAACCACACCAGAATTGCCAACTGGATGCTGACAGGAGTGAGATTTGCTGAGTTTTGAGATTGGGAACTGAGAGATGGGGTGGGGGGAAGGTGGTTTCAGCCAAGTGACATTGTTGCAGGGGGGGGGTTGTACCATCAGAGATAGGCCGCCTATCGCCTAGCAACGGCAATCACGGGGCGCCTTTGGCTTTACCTGCGGTCTTTTCATCTGTCATGAGATGTGTTTGTGCAGCAAGAGGGTGAGACAGAGCCGGAAAGCAGATGTCTCCCTGACCACAATGCTTTCGTCAAACAGGTTTGGTTAGTCAACACAAACAGCATACACTGGTTACTTTCAAGAGAACAACCCAAAAGAGCCACTGAAAACAGCAGTTAAAAAGTGAAACTGATTCCTTGTGTTCACTTCTTATTCTAAAGAGGAAAGTCCCTGTTCTCTCTGGTGGCAAAAGCTTTTTTCTCAAAGTCACATGGGAGATAGACCTCAGGCAGTTATTCAGACTTGGCAGATTTGTGTATGCACAAGTTGCTTTGAAGACTGAGTCACATCCAGTCCCCTTTCAATTGAATGTCCTTCATGAAATAGCTTGAGAAAGCATATTTTTGCAGCTTTCAGCATCAACAATAGTACCCTGCTCAACTAAAAATGTATTTCTAATTAGAATGCAAATATGGTTTTAAACGGGTAAAGAAGCTTCTGCAGGGCAAAAAAATGTTTGCAGTTCAGAACTTTCCTAAGCAGCACACAGACTTGGCTTCAAATGTCGTTGAAAGTATTGCCATGCGATTAAATAAAAAACTAACATTATAAGCGGCCAGTTCTTGCTTTCCCTGAAGCTCTCAATAAAATAGCACTTTGGGAAATGTATTTTACTCAGCTTATTTGAAAAAACAGCAACATGGTGCCTCTTCTGGATAATTAATTTTATCAGTACTGTGACTACTGATGACATCTTGAAAGCAGTGGATTTGACTGCAATATTGCCACATTACTGAGGAGAAAGAGACACAAGTGACTGGTTTTTGACTGCTAATGTCTGCCCTCCATGCTAATGTAGTACTTGACTTGTGGGTTGAAACGAGGGCTCGGCAGTGCGTGGCGTGGCTACTTACGCTGTTGTCCTCGATCTTCTCCCTGCGTTTGACCTTGTGAGTCTCGTAGTCCTCCATCAGGGTCTGCATGAAGTTTTTGGGACGTTGGCTTCCTGCTGAGTCATTGCTCCCCGCATCCGAGAGGGGCGAGGGCAGGGGACCCTCAGAAGCGGGGGAGACGGGAGGGCCGGGACGAATCTTCTCAATCTTTCCTTGAGGAAGAACAGAAAATACAAGCCCGTGATAGGTGATAAAGTTCCCAGTTATATGATTCTAGTTCGTATAATTAGAATTAGGCTAATTAGTGGGCATTATGAGGGCTGCGTCGAAACACATTTGGGCACAGACAAAAGAACAAAATAATCTTGATCTGTGTTTGTTCTGATCAAACAGAAAAAGAAAAAACACCTTTGATCTGACCTTGAGTTTTACTACTAATTTACAAAATGTGCTTGACTGCACCACTTTTCTGAACTAATGAACTAATGGGAACTGAATCATTTCCTGTCACATTGTTGAGGAAGTACAGCTCAGGATATTGCAATGCTCCGTTACATTCTGGACACTGTCCCAAACCCCAATGACATCAGAGAGTATGACTCTTGGTTCAGTTATCCCTACAGTCTTGACATCAACTTGACATCGAACAAGAGACTGGGAGGACGTAACCATACATTGTATTCAACCATGTATTAAAATATGACTAGGGGAGGGGGTGGAGTGTGAGGGGCTATTTAAAAAAATGTCTGGGTTGGACATCCCTGTTTGCTTTTATACAGTGCCCACCAGTGTACTTTTAACACAACACAGTAATTCCCACATGACTTTTTACCTTTGCAATACATTTCCAGACACTGACAAATTTAGAATTGATTCATGCTGTTGACAGATTATTTATACTTGTTGCATAGTGTCATTTATTTACATATAATAATAATAATAATAATAATAATAACAAATCAGAGATTTATATCAGACTGGAAAGGGTTTTAGCGGCTCCATGCAATACTTCTCACAACCACCAGAGGTCAGGATCATGTCAAACAAACTATAAAAGTAATCTTAGGATGACAAATTCTCTCCATCTCCTTGACCTCTTTGTCTCTTTTCTTTATGATTGATTGAGGTTATTTTAGAAACAGACAAAGGTTAATTTTTAATTTGTTTAAATGTATTTTAAAAAATTAATATTAAATCAATTGGTTTTCTGCAAACTATCAATAAGGAACACACGGTCAGCCTGGTTTTTATAGACCCAGTTGTTCTGACCCTAGATTGTAGGACAAAGGGAATTATTTGCTCTGCTGACAGATGAGGAGGACCCCATGGAAACATCAGTGCGCATTCAGCCTCATATGCAATCCCCTTTAAGCTTACAAAAGTGGACCACACTGTACCAGTAACAGGAGTGTAAGACACCGTATGCGAAGAACAATAACTCTGAGAAAATCCTCTGCTATCTTCAGAATACCAGTTATGTGAAAGTTAATCAGTAGCTATTGAATGTAAGGGATGTTTTTATGGAGCTGGTCAATTCAACGCACATTGTTTGGGTTTTTGGGCGCAGCTGATGTTTCCTGTTAAATATTAGAATTATTCAATAACATAAAGTTAAAATTTTACCAAAAGACTCCGGCAATAAAGGTGGATGATCAGCCTCCCTGACTTCAACTCCATGGAGTAAGCTATAATTATCTGCACACAGTTAATATCCTACAAAGTTATTTGTCCTCTGAGCACGATTACTCGGGCTGGAGTCAATTTATGGTGATGACAATGTAATCTCCTCCACTGTGGTTCTGTTTGAGTTTGCAATTGTCTTTCAGTAGCCTTTTCTGGCCACTATTTAATGCAGATGTGTTCTTTTTATTTTATCATTGCTGAAATCACTGCTAAGATGGCAAAATACGATTTTATAAAGCCCTCATTAATAAATCTGCCTGCCAAATCAATATGGGGATTCTGCCAAGAAACTGCACAGAAAGAGTTACTCAGCAGTAAAACGGCAGATAAAAATGCCAAAGGCACTGAATCAAAATTTCCAGATGCCCTACAAGTAAAAATGTTCGGTTCTTAAAACAACTCTTACATAATACATATGGTCTCTATTGGACCCAGAGTTGAAACCCTGGACATTTGAAAAGACGGTGTGTCTTTCTTAGGTTAGCTTACCTGGTGCTGTCCTCCCTGAAAGAGAGAGTCTGGCAGGCAGGCTGTTGGTCTTCTGCCTGTGGCTGGAGGCCGCCTGTAAGGCTTGCGTCTGCCGCTGCCTCTTTAGCTCCTCCTCCCGCTCCTGAGCCGCCCGGATTTCCTCCTCGATCATGGACAAGGTCCTCTGCTTGCGGGACCGCAGCTTGAAGGGCCCGGCGCTGACCTCCATCTCCTGCGCCCGGGCCACTGAGGCCGTGCTCCTAAGCTCGGCAGCCTCCGAGTACTTGCTGAAGTAGCTGAATTCCTGTTTTTCGCTGGGCGGCGGGGACTGGTTCCTACTCGTCACCGGGTGATGGACTGGTTCGGCGGGGACCACAGGGGTCGGTGCGGTGATCTTTGGAGTGACTGTGTGAATCTCTGGCACCGGCGACGACGCCTGCGGAGGTTCGAATTTGGCTTTTTCTTCTGATGGGGGTGGTGGCTGCTTGGTGTCCTCTGTCTTTTTCTCAGGGATGGGGGAGTCATGCTCCAGGACCGGATGTGTTTGCCAGTCGCTGTGCTGTTCGGCGATAGCCTGCTGGATGGCATTCTGGACCAGGATGCCGGCATGGTACTCCAGCTGCTGCTCAATCAGAGAGGCCGTTGGGCTGGAAAAGGACACGCCATGCTCGCTGGGGGACTTAGGGCCTCCGTCCATCTTCCCGTTGATGGGAGTGGTGGCCTGCGGGGTAGGGGGGAAAGAAAAGTCCCCGAGAGAATTCTCCAGGAAGGCGTTCATGGCTTCATTGGAAGCTCCGCTGTCGCTCACGTTATCCATGCTAAAATCATTGGACAGGGTCTCCAGCACCGTGGTGTCCTGAGACCGGATAGACAGGTCGTCCAGCCCAGAATCGATCTCCTCCGGGAGACAGGAGCTGTTTGCGGATCGCTGCAGAGGGAACAGGTCGGGATCTTCCTCTCTGAGGATAGTCATCACCGCTCGGGCGCAGGTGAAGTCTCCATCGCCCATGCAAGCCTTCCCGCCCTCCTTCATCTCGTTCTCTGCCATGCAGTCCCTCGCCTCCTGTGTGATGGAGTCTCCAGGGCTGCAGTAGATTCTCTCTGTTTTGACAGTGGTCACTTCGTTGAGGCTTTCCCCGACGTTATGGCTACGGTCGCCAACCATCACTGAACCGCTCGGCCTCTCCACATGAGTGACCTCCGTGGCTCTGGAGAAGGGTTTGGCAGAGTAAAGCTGTGGAGCCACTCCTCTCTTTGGTCCTCCGGGCTGCTTGCCAGGCTCCTTCTGTAGAAACTGCTTGCGCGCGGCGGAAAAGTCAATCTGCTCCATCACAATGTCCTCCTTCTTGCCAGATTCTGGTGGCATGGTGGGGATGACTGTCTGCACCTGTGGCATGCTCGCAGTTTCCGGCTTCCTCTGCCTCCTCTCCTCATACCTCTTGTGAGACTCCAGCTGGTCTGGATCTAGCTCCTCCTCCAGTGTTTTCTCTGGAGGAGGGTTCCACCATTTGGCCGCAATCCCAGGGTTCTTCTTCACTGCCTGTCCCCGGATCAACTCCTGTCGTTCCCTCTCCAGCTCCGCAATCTCCTCAGATGGCCGGACTTTCTTCACCCGGGCAGGCTCCGTCTCTGGACTGCCGTCAAAGAGCTTTGAGGGTTTCTTCTCTTCCTGGAAAGCTCGAAGCTCAAAGCGAGCCTCCTTCTTGACAGTCGTTGCAGAGAGTTCCCCAGACTGTCCCGTAAATTGCTGATCTATCATCCCTGAATGGCCATTGGGTTTTCCGCCGTTGGAATCTGAGTTTTCTATAAATGTGGTTTGCTTCTTTCCTTCGATGATAACTTCATCATTGTGTGGTGTCAGCATACCGGAAATCTGAACAGATGGTCCCGTACCATCGACGTTGATTGCCTTATGCTCAGGGAAGGACGATCCATTCGAGGGTGCATCGGCCCCGGGCTCACAGCAGTTAGCCTCCAGAACCTCATCGAGGTAGCGGATTTCCTTGGCAACATCGCTGTCCAGGGATTCGTGCCTGTTCTTCACTCCATTCTGCCCAGCGGTAGAGTAGCAGTTGTTCTGGCTGTCTGACTGTGCCTCAGAAAATGGAGCTTCCAGATCCATGGTGTCTTTGCCTCCAGGTATTATGCTGACAGAGTCGAGGAAACTGACGCTCTTCAAGGCTCTCTCTCTCTTCAGCTCACTGTCATCCTCTGAGAGTTTGGAGGAGGGTTTCTGAAAGGCACAAGAATAAAGTCATTTTGGACACATTTTAGTTGCTGTATTCACTGTATTTATGAAAGCCCTCAAACTGGCTTCCATCCATGAATATCTTATGCAATCATGACAAGCATTGCGTGCTGAATGGTTGTATATGTCAAGTCTGAGTTCATTATAGGATCACCAGAGATCCTCTAAATAGCTTTACATTTCTGTATGACCCACAGAGGTCAAACCATACCATCCTGTTTCGTCTCAGACACATATTATACAAACTCAAAACTGGCATTCATTGGCTCAAATCACTGTTTCATCTGCCAATGAAAAGAAAAAAAAGTGTTTATGTTGGCAAACACTCAGTGAGACAAGATATTTTTTAAGCCTTTTAGTTTCAGGCAGAATTTAATGTAACTGTCTTGAACTCAAGTGTTATTATGTGTAAGTACCAAAATTGTCTGGAACATCAATTTCATTAAATACCCATATGTGCTAAATGTATTTTTGCTATATGAGTTGGTTATGGTCATTCCAGTAATTTAATAATCATCCATAAAGCACTTCTACTTAAATGAATGGACATGAAAACATTGCGCAAAAGCCTTGGAGGATTTCACCGTACTATAATCTATTACAAACTATATATCCTTACAATATTATTACCCACACACACAGTAGTAAACACAGCCTAAAGACCTCATAACACCATGGGAGGGGTCTATTATACATAATGGAGGAATGGACAATAGGAAATGCAGAAGATAATGTGTATGTTGACCTCTGACCTTGGCAATTTGATTCTAGACATAAATAATAGATTAGGGGATCTTTCAGGATTCAGCCTAATAATGTAATATAAGCACTCAATAGTGTACAGAGGATGAAAGGGCTGTGTGGGGGTATCTAAACATGTGCACCCTTAAACCGACCATCAGCTGCAAAAATGCAAATACATCTTGCCTGGGGCAGCCAAACTTACACATAATCAGCAGTCCCAGATTTTGGGGGACATGATTATCAGACCAAGATTTAAGAGAGACTTAAAAAAAAAAAAATTCACATAGCCAAGCCTGGAAAAATGAATAAAAATATCATATACATCGCAACAATAAGAGTTCAGATTTTACCATGATGAGCTTGATTATGGGCATCAATGGCTTTAATCTGTCGGTGAGTCCATTTTCTATAGTTAGGCAAGCTAATTATGGTAATTAGGTTATCGAAATGTATTGGAATAAACAAACATTTATATTAATCTATAAGACAACAGTAGACAAATAAATGTTAATGGAATCAATGCCAGTGTTTTGGCAATGATTTAGATTAAATGAACCATTCTGATTGAGGGAACCTTATTTTTTTCAAACAGGAAGTGATGTAATGCACTGCAGAAAACAGTACATTATGTAACTGCGCACTCTGCTATATGCTTGAAATTGGTCTGGAATTCTAATACTGGCTTGCCTATTCACAAAGTGACTGCTGTTAACTCAGTGAATATGACAGAAATGTCTGCCAAAGGCTTGATTTATGTTCAGGTGTTATTTAAGTTCTTCAAAAAAGATTTGTAAAGGACATACAGTTCTCTTGGAAAGCACTACATGTTGCCAAGCGAACATAATATTAAAGCTGCCCACCTACACAGAACAGAAAGAAAATGATTTTAATGTAATAACAGTCTTACACGACAGTAGTGGAGAAATACAGCACTGTTCAGAAAGAAAGCAATCCCTATCTTTGTACTGTGGCCATTTATTAATTTTATAGGCGACTAGCATACTTAATTAAAAACCAATAATTCACTGTTTTACATTAAGCACTCAAGTTTGAGCATACTGAGTCATCCTTTTCGAAAGTTTCAGTTTATATTAGTTTCAGAGAACAAAAGTCTTCGCAAACCATGAAAAACTACATGATTACACAAATATTTTCATCTATTATGCTTTGATAGAATGCATGCAGGGCCAGGCTAATTATTTCCGCCCATTCGACTAATGAGGTAAAGACGAAAACCCTCCAAATCCTCAGCAAATTGCTAGTTGGGGAGACATTGGAAAACAAACAAGCTGAAATTACAGGGTTGACGAACACACGGCAAACTAATTGAGACCAGAGACGGCTTGATCTGATTGAATGTAACCTGGACTATACTGTCCAGATCAGTTGGATATTGTGTAACTGCGAATCGCATGAGGAGGGAATCTAAACAGCTCACACAGAGACACATTCTAAACACACATGACCCTTTGTCCTCAAAACCATGGCCCACTGTCGCCCAGCATGTCTTTTTATTGAAGGAGATTAAAACGCCTCCTGGGTTAACTATTATACAACAAACAATCATTTGTATCCAATTAGAAAATGAGGCTAAATACAAGCTTTGAGACAAACTTCAGTGCCGTCTGTAAATATTTGGACAGAGACACAATGTTTTTTGTTTGTTTTGACTACGTACTCCAGCACACTGGATTTGAAATGAATGAAACAATGAATATGAGGTTAAAGTGCAGACTGTCTAATTGGAGGGTATTTAGATCCATATTGGGTAATCTGTGAACAGGCTTTTTTTGTACTGTCCAAATACTTATGGAGCACACTGCATATATATATATATATATCACTACATACAAAATTAAAGATATGGTGGTTTTATGAAGGTTTTAAATGCAATAAGGGGAATATGTACAATTCTCTGTATTCATTAATGTTCTCACATATACATCAACATATGATTAATGTTTCACATAGTGCATGTCATACCTCCATCAACTTTCATGCCAAGCTTATGCAAAAGGAGAGACATGACTGTGGGGGTCATTCCTATGTTCCCCAGATTTATATGGTGCATAATGGGAACATGACAAAGGGTCCTATGTTCCCAGGGTCCTATGTTCCCCAGCTCTACATGTGCTCTCCCAGGGTCCTATGACCCTGAGAACATAGGACCCTGGGAACATAGATACGCTCCCTGACTGTGTGTCATTCATGAGCAATTAATTTTGAGCAATTCTTTAGAAATCATACTCTAAAGATCCTGGATTTCTCTGTTAGGGAGCTCATTTGGAACGGCTCCTCAGGTGAAGTCTATTAGCTGAACAGTTCCCTGCCTCAAGCTCATTTAATATTCACTTGACCTAGATCACTGAAGTCCTGAAAACCTGGTGCCCCAAATAAGGTACATTCACTTTAAACTTCCATATAGGCCTTCAAACAGAATTAACAGACATATGTGCACAAAATCACACACGCAAACACACACACACAAACACACGTATGTTTGCACACATTTATAAATTTTTCAAAACACACATTTATCAATCAGGCATCTACAAGTCATCTACTTTTCTATACGGTATACTGAAGTGTATATTTTCAGTCTACAGATTTTGAAATGCAAATCAAATTTTAATTTGCTGCACTGAAAGTCATGTTTTTGACCACACAGACCTTTATAATTTGGCCGATGACTGCAGAAAGGTTGTGTGAAAAGATTCAGAGGTGATATGATATGGGCTGCTCTTGCATGGAAATGAAGCAATCTCTGTAGTTTTCATCTTCTGTGTCTGGTGAGGCATCTGCATATTAGTCAGGCCCTAATCTATGAGCAGCCCCGTTGGCTAATGTGGTGACATCCCCACAGGTCCCCTCCTGAGCACGTCTACCCTCCCCAGCCCTCAGGAGACGTGATCCTTCATTTTGGCTCCATAATGACATTAAACATGGAACCGGGGGAAGTAAATGACAATCTACACAGGGGGAAAAAAGAAGAAATCTAATAAAGAGGATCAACGGTCGGTCTCACTGCTGCATCACGTTGACCTGGGCTCACAGACCAAAGGCACGCTATAAGCACCGGAGGACATGAAATTTTGCACCTCCCAGGAATGTCTGATCCTCTCGTTTTGGAACCGAGACATCAATCAACTGCGACAAAGAAGCAGACATTTCATAGAAACCTAATATGACACGTCTCATACATTATGGCACGTCTTGTATCTGGTACAGGGGTCACCCGATGCTGAAGAACTACAAAGGCTGGACGGTTCTATGCGTGACTAAAGCACTCCCCCTTCCCCGAGTTCATGCTGACGTCTGCTGGAAGTCCTCGGGCCCTATTTTAACAGTCAATACGAAATCATCAAAGCCCCTAACACAAGGCACTGGCGAATTAGGCCGTGTCCAACTCAATTTCTGTAATTTTGTGACAGCAGGCTTTAGCACAACTATGGTGTGGTTGTTAAAGAATAGTTTGACAGGAATAAATTAGCTGTGGGTGTGATAGGGGGTTTGGTTCCTTACTGCCAAACAGATTGCCACATTTTCTGTGTTAGCGCTACAACCAAATGCTAACTTTGTCACAGCTGAAGAGCAAGCACAGAATCAGAGTCTTCATTAAGAGTATCTCTACACATTACACGCAATATTAAAAGAAAGGTGGGGCTGAATAGTTTTCATTTTCATATTTATTTCCCCTTCAAACAAAATATATTATCCATTTATATGGCAGTGCCTGTTTGCTCAATAATGGCCCTATCCCTGCCGAACACATGAATAAAAAATAGCTGTCAGTGTGTTCTGGGCTCAATGCATGGATGTAAGTAGCCATGATTTTAATAGATAACTGTCCCCTCCCAGGCATTGTAAATCCGCTGCCTGTAAATGCACTCCCTGTAGCATCACCTTATAGCTATGGAGTGGCATTATGCAGTGACAGATATTCGCGTATCTCACTGTATTCGACAGGTGTAGCGCCCGTCTTCCACATTCACTGCGTCTCTCATTCAGGTAGCTTACATTCATAAACTCTATGTAGGTGCAATCCCCTAAATTGCTGATATTGGACTGCAAAACTGAACACGGCTTGGAAAACAAAAATGAAAACAAACGAAATATTTCCAGCATTCGCGTGTGTGACACGTTCACGGCGCCACCAAAACAGCACAGTGTGGCAGCGTTTAGGTTTAAACCCATTCCGGGTTGGTTTGAAACACGTGGGCATTATTCAACATCAAACTCGCACAGAGTCAAATGCTTCTACTGAAATTCCCCCTGCAGCGACGCCCAATCCATACTGACGCAAACAGGTTTACTGCAGATCAAGAAACTACAAAACCAGCGACAAATATTTCCATTTGTGGGAGATGTGGGAGTAATTCTACTTGGCGCCCAGTTACAGTACGTTTGCTTTTATATTGTCATGAAAATAGGGCCCTTCAAGTTGTTATTTTTTTGATGGCTGGAAGCAGCTTTCTTCCCCAGTGTCAGTGAAGGACTGCTCTTGTTATTGACTTCAGCGTGTTTTATTTTTAGAATGTAACAACGAAGCTGATGTGTTCATCTCGCATAACCCTCAACTCTTTCTTTTCATCCAGTTGTATCCAGTGTTGGAAGCGCTGAAGTATTAAGCAGATATTAAAGGTGACATCACGGGAACTGTCAGTGAACAACTGCCGAGAAATGATACTTCCCACGCTTCTCACTCGTTAAGGACGATCTGTTTGGGCTGTTTGTAGTTTGAGTTATTAAAATTCAGTGACAAAAACGACAGCCGACTTCACACATTTAAAAGTTTTTCCTAAATGAACACTGCTCTGCATAAATTTATTGAATAACGAGTCTGCAGGTAACAAAAAGAAGTTAGCAGTTTGTAGACACAGGGCAGTCTGGTTCTCCATTTTATTTTATGAAACCATTAACTCACATAGGATCTAAATTTGGAACTGATGAAGGAACATGAAAATAGACCTCTGTATGATTAAAAAGTACAAAGGGAGTGACAAGGGATATGAACACACATATTATGTGCTTAACTAACCCCTGACGCTCAGAATCACAGCAGTCCCGCAGGCTTTTAGAAATAAACATCACATGTCCAACTCCTAATATTTTTGCTGTAGCTTTATATTTTGATCCAATACATTTCTTTGGCACCTCAGGAAAAACTGAAATGCCCTTTTCTCCATGGACTGAATTCAATTCTTTGCATTTGCATGGTGCTGAGCCTAAATGGCAAACTCCTCTAATTACCAGCCAAATCTAATTCCTATTGATTCCTGGCTCATGAAAAGAAGGCCTGGAGGTAGATTGTAATGCGTGACTCAAAGCCTGTGACTTCCTAATGACTACACAGATGGGAAAATATGCACTTTCTGGTCCGATCCGTCTCGACCTCTAAAGCTTCTCACACAAGATGCCAGTGTTGTTCTATGCTGGGCGGGCAGGGCATCCCACAGTGGGTCACTATAACATTCCCGGCATAGCTCAGCTGTCCTCGAGTGCCAGGCCTGCCAAAAGCAGCGATGACGGACATGAGATTTCACTGTTCCTGCCCTGTTAATTAAGTGACACTGTGTGTGTGTGTGTGTGTGTGTGGGTATGTGTGTGTACGTGTATGTGTGTGCGTGTATGTGCCTGTGTGTATGTGGGTACGTGTGTGCGCGCATGTGTGTGTATGCACGTGGGTGTGTGTGTGTGTGTGTGTGTGTGTATGTATGTGTGTGTGTGTGTGTGTGTAGCTTCAGAAGGGTAAAGCAAATACAGAAGAATACTATGAGTGTTTTGGTGCTTACGCATTTGTGTGTCTGTGTCTGTATAGGCCTGGATTAACTCCCTGTCCTTCATTTACACGTTCATAAATCTGACCAAACTGGAAGGCGCTGCCATTTCTGTGACATCTGGAAGTGGTTACCAGGACAAACAACATGAACTACATCGGGTCCCCCAGTGCATGCTGGACTGGCAGGGCCCTCTGAACTTGTTTACAGCGAGAACTGCTGTCACATACTTCAATAAAAGAGCAACTCTCTTATGTAGACTTTAGCCTCCCCCTGTTGTCATGCTGACAACAGTATTTTCTCAGGAGACACAAGATGTCTAGGAGAGCATCTGTCTTGCCTTTGAGTTCACTGCAGTGACAAAGCACTGATTCTCACTGCAGATTTAAGGTAAAGAATAAGGGCTTTTTTTAAGGAAGCTGAAGAATTTTCAATGTCATATCAATTCATGAAACTCTCATTTTGTAGCAGAGTAGCATTATGCTAAATACATACTGTAACAAGTAACCAAAAGCCAAAACATGAAAACATGAAATATTGGATCATTAACAGTGCACCAGAGAAAAGGTTATGTCCCTAAACATGCAAAGGTTATATATAAAAAAAAGTCCAAAAAAATTTCATTTTCAGCCAACAGTGCACATTCCACCCATTGACCCTGCTTGCTAATTGCACAATCCCTTATTTTTAATCTCCAAAGACATCTTTTCTATTAAAACAGACTGAATGCTAACCAATGACTTCCCCACAAAAAGGAAACAAAAGATTCAGTGAAATTTCAATAGTTCTGCTTTCATTTTTTCCCCCCTGCATAAACTGCTAAAACGGTCCATCAAACATCGCAAGCAAATTCACACAGATTTCCCCAGAGTCATTGCCTAACGCTCACGAACAGAACGCCCAGATTGCCTCACAGCACTTATCTTCCAGTCTTAGCAGCGATACGCACCCGTATTCTCCACACGTAGCAGTGTGAAACATCAAAAGCCGCTAGTTTCTGCCTCACTCGCGGAGCGGATAATGAGGTAAGCCCTCTTTTTTTGGAAATCCCTCTCACCGGCGCACTGGAGTTGGCGGGGTTGGCTGCTCCCGCTACGCTCGCCCCGGCGTGTGAAAGAAGAACGGAGCGACCCACCACGCTGCTGCCGTCCCGCTTCCGCTCGGACCCCCGTTTTTTTTTTTATCCCCCTTCCACAATACCCCTCTTCTCTTTGGCTGCTTCGAGCCAGATTCCTTTCCCCAGCCTCGTTTGCAGGCAGTGATGTCACAGGCTGGCTAAAATAAGGAAGAGCCGTTCCGTCTCCCCGGCGCGTTCACACAAAAGAGCCTCTGTGACAGCAAACCCCCCCCCCCCGGACCTCGCTGTGGGCCCTACCCCCCACTCACCCTCCCAAAGGGAGGGGCAGACTGGGCTGGGCAAACTGTCACTGTCACTGACCCACGCACGTGGGGGCAGGGGTGACGACACATGCGGTTTCCGTTCGTGTGTGTGTGTGTGTGTGTGTGTGTGTGTGTGTGAGCATGCATGTGTGTGCACGTGCGTGTGTGTGTGAGCATGCATGTGTGTGCACGTGTGTGTGTGTGTGCGTGTGTGAGAGCATGCATGTGTGTGCACGTGCGTGTGCATGTGAGTGTGTATGAGCATGCATGTGTGTGCACGTGTGTGTGTGTGTGTGCGTGTGCGTGAGCATGCATGTGTGTGCACGTGCGTGTGTGTGTGAGTGTGTGCATGTGTGTATGCGTGTGTATGTGTGTATTCATGTGTGTGCGTGAGTGTGTATGTGTGTGTGTTTATGTGTGTGTGTGTGTGTGTTTATGTGTGTGTGTTTGTGTGTGTGTGTGTGTGTGTGTGTGTTTATGTGTGTGTGTGTGTGTGTGTGTGTGTGTTTATGTGTGTGTGTGTGTGTGTGTGTGTGTGTGTGTTTATGTGTGTGAGAGCATGTGTGCGTGCCTCTATGGATGCATGTGTGTGTGCACGGACATGTTTGTGCGTGCGTGTGATTTCGCGTGTGAAACAGGAAGCTGGCTAAAATCTTTTTTTAATAACCTTTGGTTCCACAGAAAAGTGAATCACAAGATTTAAGAGAGAAAGCACACTCGTGATCTGTGAGTTGTGGGTTACTATGTCACTGTCCTGTAACCAAACACTGTTTTGTTATCCCCGCTGTGATTTCATGTCCAGAGCCCTACACCAGGGTAATTACACATTCTGTGATCGCTTTCTCTTCTGCAGCAGCACGCTTCAGAGAGAGCATGCAGCTTATTTTACTCCCGCACCTCCGGTCCTCCTCACAGAGTCACACATGATTTACTTCAATGCAA
The DNA here is from genome assembly GCF_018555375.3 of Anguilla rostrata. Lineage (NCBI taxonomy): Eukaryota > Metazoa > Chordata > Actinopteri > Anguilliformes > Anguillidae > Anguilla > Anguilla rostrata. Next base: position 27,321,244 of record NC_057946.1, on the reverse strand, counting down.
CAACAACGTTTTTCACAAAGAGAAGTGAAGAACTCTCTGCTAGCACGTGTCTCCGTGCAAACACAACAGACCCAATTTTACACCTCTAGCCACGATAATTTAGTGAATACTATAGCTTAAATTTTTACATATCAACCGACCATACACAGCTGGATATTTACTGAGATCTGCGATTGTATAAATTAGTCATATATACAACAGCACTAACCAACAGGATTTGAGCTCGCAATCTGCAGGTTTCAAGTCATTGAAACACAGCTGTCCACAGCATGATTAACAGTCAAGTCAATCCATCACTGTGATGAACTTCCTGTGGGGGCGATCCCAAACTGGTTCTATGAGGGGGGTCTAAAATAAATCTGCTGAACTACCGTAATGCATGTGCGCACATCCCAGGTTCCAAGGGCTTTTTACTTGAGATATACACACATAGCACATATAGGTTGGAGAAGTACTTTGGCAATCTCTGAAATGTTCCCGTAACTTAACTTTCATAAATTGAACATAGATTACATTTAGCACACGGGACATGCAATTTCATGCAATTTGCCACTTCTCAGTCTGTACTGGCTCTGGTATTATTATGTGATTAATTCTGCCCTGAATATCTTTCTGAACTGAAAAAGGGTTTTTCTGTTAATGTAGCCTGACGCATGCAAAGGTCCTCAAGAAAATTTAGGAAGGTTCTGACTTAAGACAAGTTGTTTTTCCACACACAACAAAGAATTCTCCCTCTCACAGATAAATATTAAAAGGAAAATTTTGAAATTGTGAAAAGTTAACAATTCATACACTAGGCCTGCTATGCAAACTTTTTAAAAATTGGCTTGGAATTTGAATGGCTCAACATGGGGGATTTGGACACAAGGTGTTCATACATGTGTGGAATTTGATTGGGGGGGGGGGGGCAAGGCTTAATTATATAGCTTAAAGAATATTTGCTCCTAATTCAGTTGTATTAATATACAGTATTTTGTATTAATCTGACCCTTCCTCTCATTTCTGCTGCCGTCCGCTATGGAGGCCTCTTCGCGGGGGCCTTTTAAGAACCCAAAGGGTAACCATGCACACGTGCTCATTTACGCTAGGCTTTGTGCAATACAATTAGCGGTCAGACCACTGGACTCAGCAATTACATGTTATTACCATATAGCTTCCCGCTATGAAAAGAAACGGTTGTTTATCCTCGGGGACAATTCTGTTTACAGCCCGGGTGAAAAGGCTGCAATTATAGCCGCGTGTCGCCCGCTAAGGGGGTAAAAGTAGAGTGGGTTCAGATGACTTGCGGCTCCGGCGAGAGCCCGGTCGCCTGCCAGTAGCCGTAGCGGTGGAGATCGATCGATACAACAGGAAAACGGCCCACGGGGCAGTGCGCACAGCCCACACACACGCCAACTAGGACACGAGCCGTCGATCGAGCCTTTCGCTGGGCGGAAAGGAAACGCACTGACCCATTCAACAAAAAGTGAACTGCACACGCTCCGAAAAAAAAAACAGATCACAAAATTCTACCATATTAACTTTATTTTTTAAACACATTCTGTAGATAAGCAGTGAGAGCACCTGGGTATTAGGAATAATTTTTTTTAAAAAGAAGCGAAAATATTGAGCTGAAATGGTCCCTGAGCCCTTTGCCTTATTAATGTAATTAGCCTACAATGCGCTTAACGCTCAGCATTTAATCAATTTTCTGTCTTTAATGAGTTACATAATCTATAATGTGTAACACATAAAGGAGGTTTCATAAGTCAATTCATTATATTTTATTTTATTTATTTATATTTATTTATTTATTTATTTGACAAAAACAATACACATTGATCAACATCACTATTATGTGATGTAAATGTACCAGATTTAGCCAGATCGCTAATTTCCATCTAAATTATAATCTAGGACAACGACCTTGTAGTTAGATTGAGTCTGGGAACCCCCATTTAAGACGCAGCCCTCCCACAAACCGTGCCTCGCAGACTCCCCCAGCCCTCTGTCGGTCTGCTGTAGCTTTCACTACAGCATTGCGACCTTTACTTCGCTATCATGACCTTCACTACACTATCTTGACGTTTGCGACGCTATCGTGACCGTTATCACATAAGGGTAAAACGGGGTGTTCGGTGTGCGTGTGTGAACAGGCAGGAACTCAATGGAAGGGATGAGAGGAGTGGGTTGTTTCATTTCCAGAGCTTCTAATGGATTACTCAGACAGGAGGAAGGGATCTGGCAGGCAGACTGGGGTGGGGAAAAGGGACTACGCACACATAGCTCTGTGCTCCCAGGAGACATATAAATACCAAGCGCTGTCTGGGGTGTGACAGGACCCCGCACTACGCCTAATCACTCTGCCTGGCAGGTGAGGCTAAATAAAGCCGAGGCTTTGATTCCCGTGTTTTGTGAATTTTACAAAAGAAACAAACATTGTTTTTTTGGCAAAACTAACTGACGAAATCAAAAATAAACACCATTCACCATAAGTGATAGGCATTTCGGCTTGCAATTGGGACTGCATTTTCAGAATTGCTCTGCAGTCTTAGCTTCCATATGTTCCACGTCCAATTCTACAAAATATTTGGTGTGCGACAAGAGCAGTTTAGCCTGTTTTCATTGTTAATAATGCGGCTGCCATTAACAGTTTACAATAAAATAAACAGATGTCCTGTAGGTCCTCTCTTGCACAGTCTACAGTGATAAGATTATTCAGATTTAATATGATCCCAATCAAACCAAATTTTACACAACATTCTGTGAGGTGGTGGCACCTCTCTCTCTGATTTCTGCGGGTTAATTGACCCTGACGAGGGGCAGGTGTGTGAGTACTATGGTGAGGTGATAGCACCTCACAGGCATTTGTCTGAGCTAATTGTCCCTGATGAGGGTCAGGTGTAGGAGGCCTATATGTAGCCCCTGATTTCTGGGGTTCAGCGCAGACTCATTGTTTGTCAGACTCTTAGTGTGTAGGGGTGTGAGAATCGGCAGAAGTTACCGTGTTGATCCTATCTGCCTGATTTGATCACCGTTTAGTTTCTTCTCGAGTTGGTTATCTCTCTGCACTGTGGAGGACATTTGGCCCTCGTCTCTTTAGTTTTCTTTGTTTTCTACCCGCCAGTGCGATATCTTTCTTGTAAGTGACCACTCTTTTCTAGTGGGTTTCTTTGGCCTCGTGTAGCGGGTTTCATTTCTTTAGTTTGACCCGCACAGAAGTTTCAGTGAGTGAGAGAGCGATTACTTCGCTCTTATATTTGGTTTTTCCCTCCTTTCTATCGCTCGGATTGGGTTATCCTCAGGGTTAATTTTAGATCCCTCGGTCCGCATTGCGCCCCCCTCCTCAACCGTGACAATTCAAATTTTAATTAAACAAAGATACAATGTACAATCTGTCAGCAATAAGCACCCTGAATTAGCCTGGGGGGGGGGGTCCCTGGATCAGAAAAGGCTGCAAACCCCTGATTTACTCACTACACTCTGAAAGACATAGACATACGTCTTCCTCTGTTTGTTATGGGATCTAAGCACCAAATTTTCTCCCTAAGCACGAGCATTAAGCAGATTCACCTGTTGCACCGAATCAAATCCGCCTCACAGAATAAACAAACATCTCCTAACAGACGCACGCATAAGGTAATGAACTACGTCACTACGCGAACATGGCCAGTAAGCTCGGTGCCATTAAAGCAAATCAGTGAAATAAGGGCCAGGACAGAGATAACCGAGCGGATTAGACACTGTCCACGCCACATTACGGCTGGGTTCTTTCTCCCTTAAGCACCGCCTCAAATATAGCCTCTAATCTGGGAGAAGAACGCGGATGGACAGAGGAAGGAGGGGGAGGAGGAGGAGGAGGGGGAGGAGGAGGGTGACAGGTCAGCTGGTTTCTGTCAGCAACTCTTGAATGAAATGAAAACAGGAGAGCTGGCTCTCCGAGGGCTTGGTGTAGAAGAAAGGCAGATAACAGCTCTCTGCATGGTTCGATTCTGTCAGTTAAAACTGAAATTGCTGCAGTGTTGAGAGGTAAGGGAGGCAGAACTGTACGGTACTGCTATTTCAGACAAAAAGCCTTAAGCAATGAATGATGGGGGTTGGAGTTGATTCCTGATTCAAGATCAAGAACTGACTCTAGCAATAATGAGTAAACTCTTCTGTTTATGCACAATTGTGGTTTTTGCAGCAGGTTTTTTGAAGAAGTTGCTAAGTAAGTCACATGACAATAGCCAGTCCTTGCTGAATGCTATTTAATAGATTGGTAGTATTTTAAAGGGAAATGCACATTATTCTATTCTATTTGTAGTATTTAAATCTATTTGTAGTATTAAAGGAAAAACAATAATGCACATTCTGCAAAATATGGGACGCACTCAACCCAAACTGCAAGTGACCCAAAGTTAATAGGTCATTCAAAAATGCACGATAGATTCCCTTTTTTCAGTGTGTGCCATAGCAATTCATCAGGGGCAGGGATAATCTGCAGGACATAGACAAGTATGGGACAAATTGTATCCTGCACCAGACAAACCATTTTTTGGCTGGAATTTACAAAAATGTGGTACACTGGCCTTGCTAACATTAACATTAATCTCACTGTAGCATAATTAGCCTCATACTAGACTCTTGGTTTCATGCTGAATGGGTTCATTCATATACCAGAGGTTGATTAGTTCTGAATGACTGAATGACTGAGGCTAACATTATGCTGGTTCTCATGAAGTACTCAATTATAAAAGGTAAAATAGAACAATTGCAGGTATAGCAGCTAAGATTATTATATGCGGTCACCCAAAATGACTCGCCTAAAATTATTTTTTTTCAGTAAGCGTTGGATAATGGTGGGGTGCGTGGAAGTGAGGATCATTTGTCTGCCTCGGCATCAGAACCCACTTAATTTGGCTGTGTTAAGCATTATAGTGGAATGTATTAATAGAAAATATACAGTACAGTACAGTATATTACCATTTGAGATATTGGCACAATTTTGACATTACAAAGCAGGTGGCTTTGGTTTCCGATATTTTCTTGTATGTTCTACAAAGTGCTATGAAATGACATTCAAATTTGGGGCACGCTAATTTGCCGTTCTGTGCAGTGGGGGAGAATTTCTGTAGGTATGGTATGGCAGCACAGAAGGACACATTTTGTTCTGGTACGGTTTACAAAATAAAATGAGTCTGAAGTCAGTCTGAAAAAACTGGTGGTGTTCTGTGCCTCCTGGTAATTTAGGAATGAGGCTCCAGGTCAGCTTCTTGTCTCAGAAACAGTGTACAGGTATTGGCAAATGTACCAACTGCAGAGCTGAAAGTAAAATCATAAGAAATGAAAAGAAAAAATAGAAATACACATTTGGGGTTGTAAGAATTAGTGACGACTGGAAGTCTTTAAATAATATACAAACTGCCTTAAAGAAGCCGATTAGCTGGAGATCATGGCCAATATCGTGCGTGACGTCCCTCAAAGTGTCGTAGTTAATCGGGCACAGAGGGTCACATGACGGCCTAGGCTAGGGAGGCCGGCGCCCGAACGCTCCTCTTGTGTTTCGCACAGGCAAGGGTTCGTCGGGGAGTGATGCAACTTCCTGTTCACAAGCTCTCAGACCACCCGTGAGAGGGCAGGAGGGCAGTCGCCATTAATCGCCACCTTGTCCAAAGAGTCACATGACTCAGAAGGAAGGCAACCCATCCCTGATGTTCTGTTTGTCCTTTCCGAAAGGCTAGCCTGTCAGCTTGTATGTGTTTTAACATGTCCCCTGGATTCCAAAGTGATTAAGTTCTCGTGGTAACAAACTACCACCGTAAATGCAACTGGGTGATTGCTTTTGTAAGAACGTTCCTGAAAGTATGATTAGTGTCTAATATGTTAAATCACTGAAAAAAAATGGTCACAAACATATTAACACGGTTTTAACATATTGCAGCTTTTTGCTGGACACAGCAACATAGCAAAAGCCAACATACTCAACTGCACATTAAATATATTAGACCCCTTTACAAAATTATATTTCAGTCACTGATCCCATATCAAACATCAATCATCTAACAATGACTTCATGGTAACACTCAATAGATTAAACGGTAGTTACGTACTACATTTTCAAAGCAGGTCCCAGTGTGTGTAGCATCAGAAAAGGAAGGGGCCGTCTCCGTGGAAACCAGGGTAAATAAGACACTGCGTTTTCATTCCACACGGAGGCGAAGTTGAAATGCAGGCCCTCTCCTCCGAGCTTCTCTGTCTGGGATTTCATTTTTATAGGCACCTCATGCGGTTTTTGGGCAGGCTGCTTTTCTAGTGCCACAGGGACGGAGGAAATAGGGCGTATCTCGACAAATCAAAAACTGGAAACCCTCCCTGACGGCATCAGTATTTCGTGGAGAACAGGCCTCGCCAAAGAGGATATCCCCAGCTTCCACATTTAACCAAGCCTGCTCAACAGACTGCCATCTTTCATTTTTCATTCCTTTTGAGGAAACGTTACGGCAAAAAGTGGTGTGAACAATTTTAGGACATCCATCATCAGCGAGCCATGATTTTCCGGTTTGAAAACGGGGAGGTGAAACTGGCCGTTGTGTGTCTGTCCAATCAGGTGCTGGCAGTGTTCCACGGTGGGTTGGGTCACTCGTTTCCGTACCGCCCTTCCGTTCCCCCGGACAGTTTAAGGTTCGGTTACGTCCCATGCCTTTGGTTGAGAATGCACCTTGAGAGCGCTTCCATTCCACACCCCCCCAAACTGTCTATGTGACAGGCGGATGTAAATAATTCAGGCCAGTTCCGTCAAATAGAACCCTCTATGGGTTCATTGGCGGCCTGTTCATAAATTTCCTCTTATTCCATCTAAAGTGTCCACTACTATGTGTTTCTGAAAACATTTGAGGTGGGAAACAGGCAATGCAGTTGCTGAATCTTCATTCATATTTGATGCGCAATGCCTAGTTTGACAGTTTGACCTGACTCAGCTGGGCTGGCTGGACAGATTCATTTGCATAGAATAATGGTGGAGTACATCCTATGCAAATACAGAACCGCGAATGTACCACACCACTCGCCGGGCTGTACCCATCATGCACTGCGCGGGCTCCGTGCAGAAAATGAATAAAACGAATTGAGCGCCCCGTGACAGAACTTGCTCGCTAAGTTTGTAATGCCACAGCATTTGCTCTGAATGTGATTTCTCGCATTCGAAATGTCGCCTGTGATCCCCAGTGTCAACAAACATGGACGCACGCGGCCGTTCAATTATTTGTGTTCATCTCGGCCGAGAGAAGCCGAAGAAGACGTGTCCATCGAATAAAGCGTTCAACCTTGCCCTTAGCGAGCTCTGTGTTGAGCGTACTGTCTGGTTTCAGAGGGTGAAGGGAAGTCAGACAGCATTCAAGCATTCAATTTAACTCCCGTTCCTTCCTTGCACGACTAAGCTCATTCGCACAGGAACAAGAGTCAACTTCAGTAGCCGCTACCTTGGGAGTTGACCTGGACTTGTTACTACTAGTTGTCACTCTTGTTCATAACAGTACTAAGTGTGAACCCTGACTGTGGAGCACCTGCTGTATTTGGCTGTAATTTACCTGTAATGGGGCATCTCTGTATTTGCTGTTCATTGTTCATTACAATGAGTTATGGAAATGGTACATGATAGGCTTCAGTTAGTATAACTTGGCTGTCATGTCGGCTTCTCAATATCTTTGTGCAGGAGATGGTTTTTATGGACGTATCAGGCATAATTGGGAGGGGGGGGGGGTTTGAATTTAATTTTCAGTTCCGTCACTAGTCAATTGAATTTAACTTCAACTCATTCATTGAAAAATGTCGACACTGTTCTATGAAGATAGATTAAGCTGAACTGAAACACGATTCAGAACACTGACAGTCGTTCACTGTGTACTGACTTCCCTCAGCATAAAGCTGAACAATATCAATCTCAGTTAAGGTGTTGAAAATGCACGGGGGTGGTGTTTGAGTTTAAACAGGAGACTGAAACATTCTACCCCAGGGGACTCCATTGTTGAATAAATGTTACAGAGCAAGAAACATGCAGTTTTGCCGCAAGGAACAATAGTCTATGTGCACATTACCGGCCTAAGCAGTAGCAGGAAGGCGAAAGATGTTATGTAATCCCACTGATTAAAAAAAAGCACCATCACTGTTAATGGAATGACCAGCCCACAGTGCTTTGGGCTGAGATCAAAAATTCCTTTTTTTTTTTGCAAAGCACACACACACACACACACACACACACACACACAAAATATGATTTCAACCTAAGCTGCACATTTCTGTCAGATACTGACAAATTACACACATATTTTGTCCTAGTAAATGAAAATAAAAACTTTATCTGGATAATGCTGCTTTTTAAAGTGTCACGTCTATGGTGTTCTTTCCACAAACTGAAATATGGCTTTCTGTTTAAACCAGCCTGCGGTCTAATGTCTCTTATTCCTACTTTATAAATACAGACACTGGCTAATGGTCTGTGCTGGGAACTGTAAACTATGCTTGTCGCATAACTTAGGTTACAGCGATTGCAGAACAAACCCAGAGCGAGCCAAGACTTCCAACAAGCAATGAAAAAGCCAAACACAGCACAGCCGACTGCTTAATTCAAAACGCGTCAAAGCGGTTGAACGAGAGCCAATCTTACCCTGAAGCCTTTCTCCATCGAGAGACAAAGAGCTTTCCAAGGTGCTGTGTACTTCAACATCTTGAACCACTCCAAAGAGGCACTGAAGTGACTGGAGTCTCCCACATATATCAACTTCCTGAAGTCCTTTAATTAACACCCTCTCCCTCCCCCCCCACCCCCCACCTCCAAACACACACACACGCACGCACCCACCCACACACAACAGCCACCCCGCCTCTTAATTTCCTCGCAAGACAACAGGCATCCCTACGCACGGTGCTCTTTGGCGGCGGACATCTAAGTAAAGTCGCCACCGAGAGCTTCTTTTTATCCGAAAATGAGCTTAGCATCAAAAGCAATTATATCTGCAACCTTTCCCCCTCCCTCCCTCCCTCCCTCTGGGGGGCGGGGCCAGGAGTGAGTGACGCTGCCTGTTCACTCCGTAATCCTCAGATGGTTATGTGATGGCCACTTGGAGGGAATCGCCCACTTCAGGGCAGGGGAAGGAGTTTGGACCAAAGGTTATGAGAGACAGTCAACCCCCCACCCCCCCGCCCCCTCCGGCTGCAGACTGAGAAGAATGTTAGGGCTCAAATGGAATGACTCAGCAAGATGGGTCATGTTCAAAAGCCATATAAGGACTGGATTATACCAGAGACACTGAAATCCTCCAAATTGTTGCTTGGGATACGCCCTCGAAATGATACCTTTACATCAATAGCAGGAAAGGAAACGCCACACTTACGCATTTATTACGATAACCTTTGTTTTTGGGCGAATAAAATATATTCTGCAATACAACTTCAACCGCAATATAGGTCAAATTTATATGATAATTTAAAATCATCTGTGTAATCTGACTGTTAGGAAGGCCGTACTGTAGTTTCTACTTCTCGTTCCATACTCGTTATGTGCATAACCACAGCTTTACAACCGTGCACATCTATCATGAGAGCTATTTCACAATTTCTACAATTCTACATATCAACAAATCTGCCACAAATTCTGCACACAGAATGAGGTACAGACCACATTAAAATTGATGTTGAACCTACTGAGCCAATTGTTGCAATTGCGCATGTTTAAATGGTGTAAGCACGGTTGTTATTATTCCACTTTTTTGTCCAAGGCAATGTCAAGGCAATTTTTGTCCAAATGGCTCGCATTACTTGTAACAGTTAAAAAAAAGGAAAAGATTCTTGAAACATTTTTGCAAAAGCAAATTTTAGCCATTTAGATGTGTGTCTCTTGAAAAAGCACATTCCTCAGACAAACGGTTGGTGTTTTTAGGAATATGTGGTAATGGGTGACCTCTCATCTGAGAAACAGCAGTATACTGAGTTCATCTGTCCTTTTGCCTGCATTCATGAGTTCAAGTCAGATGTATCTTGGGGCCTTGAGCATGAAAGCTGCACATTTCACTCATTTTCTGTCATAATGTGTGTTCCCACTGGACCCGGGAGAAGAAAAGGCAGAGGGCCCATTTGAAATGGAATCTGGATTAGAATCAAACCGGTATCGTCTTTTGTACTCATTTCAGTGATCACGGGATTTAGCTTCAAAGGAAAAAAAAAAACCTGTGTCACATGGTAGAAGTGTCAGAACCCCATGAAAAGGTAAGAAAAGCTCAGGGCTGCCAGCACTGGCTCTGCTCCACCACCCGGCCTCCACAAATCAGCTGTTCTTCTTCGGCTGTGACAACCAACGGCGGAAAGCGAAGGAGCAGAGAGACGGATGTGACTTTCTAATCAGGCATCCCCGCGGCGACGCGTGTCTGGGGCAGCCGCGGCTCGTCATCCCGAGGACCGCGGCGCCACGCCGCCGACCCGTAGAGCGGCAGGCCCGTGACACCTTCTTTGAAGCGTGAGGCCGTGACACGTTCCTTGCGGGCGTGCGCGGCGAGGAGGTCGCTGCCGTCGTTAACGCCGAGGGCAGCGGCGTTTACACGGCTCACTGGTCCCCGCCGTATCCGCACGTCAAATTCACGACCATTTAAGGAAACTGCTTCGATGGAAGAAGGGAGGTTTCTGCAATTTCCTCAGGTGTGTGAAATCATGTCACAGGAGGCCAGATGGTATTTGTAGTTCGTGTGGACTTAATCCAGATCACACACAAAACTGTATACCCATTTCCTACAAATGTGGAATATTAATCTGTCCCTAAAACAAGTCAGTATATTGAGATCATAGGCTCCCCCCCCCCATGGCAGGTAATTTGGATCATTGTTTTACTGCTGCTTTATAACATAAATTTAATTGTAAGGCGGATGAAGGAAGCAGAAAGCTTATTTATTCTTCCAGCACAATAGGACGGGTCAGGCCAGAAAGGAAGTACTTCTCTCTGTATCCAAGGGGCCGGCCCTCAACAAAACCCAAACACAAATATGAGGAGGAGGGATGGGCACGCCGCCTGTTCCTGTCAAAGCAAGGCCGGCCTACATTTATCAATTAAGGACAACTGTCTTATTCCCCCTATTTCCAAGGCGCAGTCAAACGACGTGCCAATACTGGGCGCATTCAGAACACCACCAAAATAGCACAATGTGGCAGCGTTAAAACCTTGCCTGGGTTGGTTTATACGTAAATGCAATATTCAACACCAAACTTGCACAGGGCTTAACATGTTTCGATTGAGATGCCCCCTATTGCGCTGCCCAACCCATGTTGGCAGAAATGGACCAAGAAAGTACCAAACCTGGTGCAGGCAACAAATATAGTTTGTGTGACTAGCAATTGGACTTGCACCCCCTGGCGCATTTTCACTTATGCCATCACCAAAATAGACCACCCGGAGTGTTGTTGATTTAATGAAAAACATATCAGTTTAAAATCACCGTTTATTAAGTAGATCATTAGGGTGCAGCTATATCACCAAGCGAATTTGACCAGTGAGCACAATAAAATGCTAACAAACGTTTTGTGCTGACAGGCTGGAAGATGTAGCTACTACTCAAAAAAGCTGTACATTACATAATCTGTAGATACACTGATGTTGCGACGCACAGAACATTTTTCTCAGGGAATCTAAGCCGGAGAATTTGTCTGAAGACTGTTCTGCCCACAAGGATAGCCCCATTCAGCACCGAGCACATTGAGCACCCAGTTCAGACTTCTGTAATGGCACAAAAAAGGACACAAAACTGATCCTCAGGGTGCATTTTCTTAAAATGTCCGCTTTGTGCCCATCTCTTTCAAACGAATAAATACTGTACAGCGCTTTGTATTCTGAACAGTGGCCACCACAGTGCACTGATTAAAAACTACATTCCCAATTATTAACAGTCATTATATACTTCTACTGACATGGACTTATACAAATATAACATTGTAAGAAAATCAGGTTATTGAAAAATGAAGGCTTATCATAATAATTTTTTATTGCTAAATTAACTTGATATTACCCAAAGTACATGTTTGGCAGAAGAGCCTGGTGTGTTCTGGTAACATGGTTCATCATAAACACTACACACAGAATAGGCCAAGGGCACATATTTACCACAAGTTTAAATATGTTTTGGTTATTACAAAGAAAATCTACCGTGACACAGTAAATTATACAAAATAATAATAATTTAAGAAATACTGAATGCTCAACAAAATGGTAGCAATTTTACAGTTAATATTCTTTACAACACCAATTAACATGATTGTTTAATAAGCTGAAACACAATAGGAGTCTTTTAAATAAGCTCAGAGCAGATAAACACACATTAATTATTCTGGGAAAGTCAACTCTTCTATGATTAGGAAGGAACTCATCAACACGGGCACAGGAATTGAAACAGTTTCATGCAATGCACTGTTGAAAACAATTAACTTCAGTCAAGCACACTTAAACCATATTATTTCATTTTACTCAAAAAATTTTGTCTTAAAAAATACAGGAGAAAGCCTCGTAAAACCTACTTAATTTAATACGCTTGCTTGTGTGTGGTACCAGCCTTAGATACCGGCATGGATGCACAGCATTAGAACAGTACAGTACGAAATGAAAGTATCAAACCGAATCGTGACATGACAACAACAAACAACCAAACGAGAAGCGCCTGTTAGACTTCGGGTAAACATTCCACCTACCGCGAACGCGGAAAACATCATCCAGACGGATATCATGGCAGTGTTTTGGTGCGGATCCGTAGCCCCGTGAGAAAAATGAGCCGCGTTCCCGGCCGCTGGCAACGGACATGGCAACACGCAGGTCCCTTCTTCCCTTCCCTCGCTGTTCTTTACAATCCGGCGGCCAACAAAAGGCTCAATGGGCCCTCCGACAAGGGAAGGCGCTCTCAGGCGGAATCCTAATGACCGAAGCTCCGTCGCGAGGCCGCGCCCGCTCACGGTGCTGTCGCCGACGGCGACTCATTCAAACTGCCATCAACAGTTATCGAACGTAAGGAGATATAAAACAAACGTGTTTCATATTCGAGATTGATAAAGACAAAGATGGTGTGGTGGGAGTCATAGCAAACCGCAGAGCATCATCCAGAAAGAGTCAGGTCTGCAGATGCACTTTTTTCTCTATCGTTGTCAATAAAAATATCAGCATTCGCGCCAACATAGGTTAACAGCTTCTTTTCTCGCACATTAATCCACATCGAACAGGCAGCAGGTTCATAGTTGTTTTTAGCCACTATCTAAACATAACCTTTGAAAGGCTCTGTCACTGAAAGGCTCTGACACCCGAGAGCAGACAACTTTCATTTGAGTTTAATTTCTGAGGAATCGGATGTAACGCAACATAACCTGACTGCAGACCTCAGTCTCCATCCTTACTTTCCCAATGACAGACCCAACATGGCAGTTTGTCACCTGTAGACATCAGTGTGAAAGAACCATCAGGTGGTGAGTGTTCATCCAAGAGGAGTGTCAATGGTGTCATAAAATATTAGTACAAAAACCGAAGCTACTTAATGTATGGGTATTTTAACATAACACAGGGCAATGTGACATTTTCTTCTCTACGGCAGAAGAATTTCTGAATTGTTTATAATGCAGTTTATTTATCTGTGGTACCCTCAATGGTTGGTCTTTTTAACACCCACATAGAGACCCACATATACACAAGAGTGCATCGACAATTCACTCTATCTTCATAGCTTGAAATATGAAATTATTAAATTCAACAAAAATAAAACTCAATCTATTCAATCTATGTGGATACACTGATGAGAAAAGCGAGAGTATTTCAAGCGTTGGTTTATCACACTCAGGAACGTCAATATCCAGACCTACTGCCACGGAGCTGGCCTGAAGCACTCAGCTAATGAGGGCACGGCTTGCTAGCAGGACAGCACGCAGGAGCTCACTTTAAAATGAGAAGGGGGTTCCGACAGGGTAGCGCTGGTAAAATACTCAATCAGGTCCTCGTCTGCACCACTTTCACTCCCTCTGTCAAACAAAACGAGAGCCAAACAGCATGCGTCAGCGCTGTACACTGCTCAGGTTCAATGCACTGCTGAGGTTGAGTGCACTGCTGAGGTTCAGTACATTGTTGAGGTTCAATAAACTGTTGAGGTTCAGTACACTGCTCATGTTGAGTACAGGGCTAGCCTTCAGGTTACTAGGCCACTCTGACACTCAAAAAATTGATATGCATTGGCTTCTTTGCTTAACAAAATGCAGACAGCACAGAAAATAATCCTCTTGGCAGATTTAATTTAGTTTGCTATGATTGTAATTTCACCAAGCTTTGAGCTTTTTAAAATAATTAAAGCCACTGTACCGTTTTTCATTAAAAAAGTTAATTATTTATTTTTAGGCTCTGTTGTTGCTCTTGCTTCTTTTTGCTCTTTTCTTTTGTGGCAGTATTCTGTACTATGCAAATAAAATTGATTTGATTTGATATATTCATAATTATGGACAAACTATTTTGTTCATGTTAAATTGAATGAGATCTTATGGCCCTTCAATGTAATGACAAATAAACAGTATTTTCTAAGGAATGAAAGTAAGTGTTCCAGCTTTTCATATTATTGGATTAATCCTGGCTGTAACAAATGACATATTTTATTTTATAAGTGCACATTGTTGGTATGTTGAATAAAAGCCTAATTATGGACGTTGATTAGAGTTTGTCAGGAACAGTTTGTCACACAGGATTTTGGTTTGGTCACAATTCAGCACTAATCCTACATCACAAAACACAGGGAAAACTAACAAAAGCCTTTTCGTGAAGACCAAGCAGAAAAACATGGCAGGGGCCCTACAAGGGGTTTACTGAAGTGTGAAAGTATCCTCGGGTTTAGATTTTGGGTGCATTAGACAAACCCTTCCTTTTTGAAGCACAGCCCCATTAATTAACAGATAAGCTAGTGGATTTAAACCACATTGCCACACCCGTCTCTCCTAACTATTCATTGAACTTGAGTAAATGTTTTTGTCCCTCTAAATGTCTCATTGCTTAAATAATCATTATTTAGCCGTCTGTATCCAAATCACTCCAAATCTGAGTTCAGTTTTCATCTATGATTACAGCAAGTAAAATACTGTCACCCCCCCCCCCCCCCCAAAGCAGAGGGAACACAGTGATGCATTAATAAAGAATGTAATTATAGTATAAATATTGTCTTGACTATATTCCACACTCATACAGCAAGACTAAGATATTTATCAGTTGTGTGTTTGTTCTAATGATCAACAGGCTTTTGCGAGTTTCCATTTATCCATTACTCATAAGGAAAGGGTGTCCTTTTTTAGTATAAACCTAATGAAGCCAGCACCATCCTTTCATAATCAGATCATTTTGTCCTGTGGGGAATGTTTTGGAACAGGACAGACTGATCCAGTTGTGTGTGGCGCTTTGCTTTGGGCAGAGTGGAAATTTGGGCGTCAGTTATTAAAATGCATGGTGTTTCAGTTTGAATTTAACTGTTTAATGGATCTGTCTTGTAGAACTGGCTTTTACGTATTGTGTTAACGTTTCATATTTTAGTAGGCCAAAGAATAGACCTACTGTATTGTAAATTGTAGGCCCATTAATAATATATCAGTGATCTTAAATCTTCAACAAAAATTTCAACACATTTTGTATAACATTGCAAAAACCAAAAAATAAGTTAATCTTAACAAGTATTTTAGTCTTATATTTTGACTTATTTCTATTACCTTTTTTGCTAATAAGACAAAAAGATGAGGCCAGTGAGGTCTTGCTCATTTCAAGATTTATGGTACGACAAATTCACTTGTCCAAAAAAAAGTGACTTAAAACAAGCTAATATTTTCTACTTGAGAAGAAAAAACTATTTTAAGTCTCATTACAAGACTAAAATACTTATTAAGACAGAAATTTCTAGCAGTGAAGTCCAAATAGAAGTCCATTAAATAGCATACTGGCTACGAAGCCTGTGCATCACATTCAGTAAGACAATTACTACATGTCATATGTCTGAGTGGTATTAAACCTATACGGTCTTTAATCTTGTGTAAATGGCTTCCTGATTATAGGCTAAAAGCGCTGGTCATAAAACAGAACCATGTATTAACCACACCCTTACCTGGTATGCCCGCATTTTCTATGTTGGGATACTACAGATTTAAACGTCTCTTGGTGCAACTAGCAGAGGACCCAATGCACTGCAATCCACACTGCTAGGTTCTTTCCGTTGCCTGTTGACAGAGGCCTAGCATTCTCCTACTTCGCACGCACATAAAAACTCTAGCGCCAAGCCAATTTACACCAGTCACCGAAGCCATGTTTTTGTAAAACAACTTTGTTTAGAAAAATAATTTATTCGTCCTCACTTTGCTCGTTAAAAAACCAGAAGCATCAAAAAAAAAAAGAAAAAAAGTTGTTAGCGACACCCCAGCGCCATGCTTGGAGATCACACAGGAGATAGCGCGCGACTAATCACCACGTTCTGAATACTATTTCCAGGGCACTAATTTACACAGTGTGAATAAGCTCTGTGTATTGTTAAGTTTGAAGGTAAAGCTAAATTGAACTTCCATTTGAACACCATCAGTTGAGACAGGCACGGAACACTGTTTCACTCATAAGTCATAAACATGCTGCATATTGACCTCTGAGTTTTTTGGTATGAAACAGTTATACAGTTCAGATTTTTACACATTGTTCAAAATCATGATGTGTGGATACTATATTAAACACATTACAAATATATATATATATATATATGTGTGTGTGTGTGTGTGTGTGTGTGTACGTATGTACACACCACACACAAATTGGCACACACCCAAAGGTTAGTGAGGTGCAGCGTAGCGGATCATAGATATAAGAAATCACAACACACTTGGGTGTTCCCCCTTGTTGTCAGATAGCTTTTCCAGAGTCAATGATTTGATGTCCTGTCTTTGCACACATTTGTTTGTATCTTGGGGTTACAGTGGACATTTCAGTTGTCAACTGAAATGAAAAAAAAAGTTTGCTTTGCTCAGTACTGTTACCGTAAAAAAATACGTATACAAAAACAATTCTTTACACGCGTTTTGAATTTACCATGGCTGAAGATGAACATTTTATACATAAAATCCAGTGATTTTACCGCCTCATCTGGTACTTGATGGACATTGTAGCTGATTTAATGGCAATGGTTTCCTCACTACCTTGGACTGTGTGGGAAAGCCATCGAGTATTGTGTGTATGTTAATAAACAGCTATGGTTAAAGATGGTTATTGTTAACTTGTTGATGTCCAGGTCACATTTCATCTGACATTCTTCCCAAAGCGTCTCAAGGCAAATGAATGGTCTGAAGATCACACAATAGTTATGAACACATTTTGGCTTCTCTTAAACCCTACACATTTTAAAGATAAAGTAACATTGTGTATAGCCAGTGAAAACCTGTTCACTCCTTAGGCTTTATTTTATAGAATGTCACTTCATGTCACTACCACTGGCATTAGTGGAACACTATGTCCTGGACAAGGAAGCTTGTCCACAGCTTGTCACTTTTACAATGAGTGTATTTACGCAGATGTAATTGTGGTCAATCACTTTCCTCTTGTCATGCAAAGAACACCACAGGCATTTAGTCAAGATCTTTCCTGGAATACAATATGCAATATATGTCACTTACAAGCCAAGTGAAACAATCAGCATTACTGAAGACAATCCGCGGGTTTGTCACAAAAAACGAGTGCTTTCCGATGACGGGGGTGACGGGGGGGGATTAGAGCGGAACGACGTGACGACAGAGGTCCCAGGCTCTGGAACAGTCAGGCAGCGCTAATGGAGCTGTTCAATAGCTCCCCTCTATTGGGAATCGCAGATGGGAGGAAACAAATGACAAATGGCAAGTTGCAGCAGGAGGCCTGGCCGGCACCGCTTGCCTCTTTGTACCCCCGGGGAAAACTGCTTATGGAGGACCGGGCTGTTAGTTTGATGTGCTTTGCAGACCAGCAAGCTGGTCCGAATAAGGACATTTTGATTTCTCCTTCCTGGGAACCTACTATGTACATTTTTTGTTGATGCATGAAGGGCTGATTATATAGAAAATGGAAAAGAAACTGAACAGTAAAACGTCCAGTTTTAATTCAGCTCTAACAGTGTTAATTCAGCTGTAACAGATAACATTTGGTCCCACTCTGGGCCAAATGTTATATGCTAGAGTTGAATGAACACTGGACATTTTACTGTGTGGGTGCTCTTGTAAAAAAACAGCTCTGGAGGAAACATGTTCGTTTGTCCTATGTCCTAGTTTTTTTAAATGTTATAGCCATTAAAATAAATGCTTTTAAATTCATTCATTTGTGCCTGGAACATTATTTCTTTTGTTTCATTTTACTAGGGTTTATATGTTGGTTTGATATATCACTCATTATCACTAAAGAATTATCAGAGCTGGAAAATGAAGTCAGTCTTTGTTAACATCTGCACCTAGAGCCCGTAGCTCTTCTCCCCTACTTCCTGTTAAGACTGGCTTTTAAGTGCACTCTTTCTCACATGATTCTCCCCTACTCTGACAAAACAAACTCTTCTGAGGCTTCTTTAGTGACTGCAGGGTAAAAATAAATCCTGCTGATGAACACAAGGCACTTCAATTGAGAACTACAGGACTTCTACTATCAATGCTATGCATTGTGTCCTGCAAGCACCTTTTTATCATTGCAATTAATTAAAAATGCATTGTCTGCCTGCAATACCGGAAATAAATGCATATCTACTCTATTCTATATCTAATCCTTATTTTTTTTACATTTTACATTTACATTACATTCTTATATGCAATTCATGATGCAGGGACACCATTAAAGCAGAAATAATGGTCAGTGGCAACAAACTGGTTATTTTTAAAGTTATTTTCCTAGTGGCCAGCTGTAATTAGGCTATAACATGCTTTTTTTTTTTAATTAACAGTTGCTGCATAATTTCTCAAAAACAACAGAAACATGGAGCCCAGCCTGAAATATGCAAAAAGAAAATGGCACCCAAAGGCTCTCCATTTGTCACTCAACAGTTAAGAGCTGGAACGGGCATTTCCTTAAGAGGGACTGGCATCCTGTATAGGGAGGTGTTCATCAACTGGCCTTGTCGCCCCAAAAACAGGCCTTAACTCTTAGCTACATGTCAGAATACACCTAGCCAAATCATTTGTTTATTTGTACATTTTTTAAACACAGTGGCAAGGATCACGTTTGAGGTTTCAGTAATTACTGTCTCACGCTCTTCGACTGAAGATGGCTGAAGTCGCTCTCTAAACCACAAGCAATGTTGAAAATCATCAAATAGCAGCCCTCCCACTAGGCTAACAGGGACGGAAAGGGAACTGACAGATCAGTGAAATACCAAGTCTGGATTTAAGGAAATATCACATTAAACCAGCGTGTCATACGATGCGTCCATTCAGACACTGACAATTTCAAGAGCCGCACACAGCCTCAGTGGGATCAATCTGCAGGCGATGGGCTAACGTCATATTACGCAAACACTAACTGCCTACTGTACATCAGCAACTGATAATAATCATGGCGTATGGCTATTATGCTTAGGACAAAATCAGTCCGTCACCAAATAAATTTCCAAGCAATATCCATTAATTCCTCAAGCTTCGTTGCCCAAAACATCAAGCCACACAAAAATAGAGTCACCGGTGAGCGCGCTCAATAATAATTTAGCAAAGATTAAAGAACTTTGCTTGTTCAGTGGCAGGGTCCTGTAATGAGCACCAAACAGACAGAAGAGACATTAAATTACATTACATTACATTACAGGCATTTAGCAGACGCTCTTATCAAGAGCGACTTATGCAACTTTTTACACAGCATTTACATTGCATCCATCCAAAACACTTATACAGCTGGATAGATACTGAAGCAATGCAGGTTAAGTTCCTTGCTCAAGTGTACAGCGGCAGTGTCCTACCCGGGAATCAAACCTGTGACCTTTAGGTTACAAGACCAACTCCTTACCCATTATACTGCACCGCTGCCCCACTAAAGGGCCATTAAGCTTAATGAGAGTGATGCACTAAAGAGAAGAGGAGAGCAACACTAGAGATCCCTGCAGGGCCGACTGCCCCCGTTTCTCAGGCCGGTACACATGACACCGCGCGGCTCAAAGCGATCGCCCGCGACTTCGGTTACCGTAAAGAAATAGCACTGCGGCTAACGCCTCCACTTCAGCCATAACGTCAGGAAGTAGCACATGTTCACCGGGTGCCCAATGCGTTCCTGCCCCCGCGTGTTCCACTTAAAGGCTACAAAGAGCGCATTAATAATTAGCATGAATTGTCAAACTGAGACTGTAAAAAAAAGATGTGTTTTGTGGCTTATTTGCTGATGTGAGACACTCCTGCGGTTTTCATTGAATGGTGGAAACGGGAAAACTTTACAAACTAGCAATAGCCAAAATGATATGTCTGTGGTATGTTCGTTCTAGTTAATCAGGATGCTTTTTCTTGGCATAGCGGCAGATTTTAAAAAACAGGGTATAGAATCCTGGATTTGCTGTGCAAGAGACTCTTCTGATGGGGTTTTGGAATGTGAAAGAGCTGCCGTTTCCTGTTTTTAAATTCCCACTTTCAAATCATTAGCAGGAGTGACTTTGATTTTATCAAGGACAATGGAATTTCCCCCATACGGCTTCGGTGTCCATTATTGGTATTCGCCGCAGAATGCGTGGAGGACAATAGCACTATTGGATTACTGAGGAAAGACCTCACAAGAGATTAGAGCACCAAACCTTAAAAATGGCACTTTGAAGGACATTATGAGAGGAAGTCTTATTTTAGTCAAGGCAATACATTGTCATGCTGTTATCACTTAACCCTGAAAAGTCAGTGTTCAGATTATCTTCTATGCAAATCGCTACAAGGCTCTTTCATAAGGTGTTGGGCCTTGTTTTTTAGGTCAGAAACAAGGCCCACTACCTCATTAAAGAGCCTTGTAGTGATTTGCATAGAAGATAATCTGAACACCGACACTGTCAAAGGTGCGTCCAAATCGATCACACTAATGCCGATCACGCCATTGCACACGCACACAGGGGGCGTTGAGGTAGAGTTTCAGCGTGTAATAATTTGAAGGTGTTGTGAAGGTGTGAGCGTGATGCTAACTAACTAAAACATCTGCTGACCCAACCTCCCTTCCAGCCACACAGTGGCACACACCTCCAAAAAAAACAAAACGGGGATAAAAACGCCAAACATGGCACAGGCGTCCTAATGAGGCTTTCAAACGTCAATCGGCCGGTGCGAGCGCCACCACTGTGCTAATGACAGGCTTTCTGCAAACTCACAATGCAGCCTAACATTTTGAATCACTAGAAATGCATTTCTATTACAATAAATGCAGGGTGTGTGACTAAAGCAAGACAGAGCCAGTTTCAAAGGGAAAAGCAAAGCTTAGAGATGATTACATAAGGAGCCAACTTTAACGAGCAGTTTATTTCCAGATGCACAGTATTATAATGTGGTTTTGTCAGCAGATGTCGAGCGGATGTTAATTAATTGCAATTAGCAAAGGAAGTGACCGTCAGAGAATAAAGAATGCTCCCTGAAAAAATTCTAAGCATAAGGTACAGAGCAAAAACCCAGAATAAAAACTCTCACTTTACAAAAAAACCACTGTCTCTGGAACGTACGTGAGTTTTCATTCTTTGTTACAAATGAACAAAGGAAGCAAATTATAGTTGTTCACAGAAAGATAAATTGTACCTCTTGAACATCTTGGGAAGGAGCTCAGATAAATGTCTTAATATGCTTAGTAAGCCATTTCAGAGTACTGAGATATCTATAATTAACAAGTATGTGGGTCCTAGATATAAATACAATACCCCACTGTTATGAAAACATACAATTGTTGGATATTATATATGACACTACTCATAGCCAGCGAGTTACGCATGAAGGGAAGCAGAGCAACTGTAACACTGCAACACACAACTCATCATTCACAAACCAAATAACAGGATTAAATGTTACCTGAGACAATTATAACGAAAGAGGTAGAGAGCATCCATATGAATAGAATTGTATCTGCTTTAACCTATATGTGTAAGGAGGCCTAACTCCTCCCTACAGGGCAAAGTAAAGGATATCTGCTTGTGGTCTCAAAGAGCTTCATTATTTTGCTGAGACAAACAACCGACACCATTGCAAATAAGGTGCCAGGCAATTCTATAAAACAGCAAATGGCCAATCGGCCCTTTGAATATACAGCCTATCGCTGATTGCCTTTTGGGTTGTGATTGCTGATTGCTGATTGCCTTCATCCACCCTCTAATCTGGCATTCAGAGAACTCCCAAACATGAAGGACATGCCAAAAAGACCAAGGAAAGGACATACACCTAAAGCCTCAGCAGAAATGAGCTTCCTGCTGAAGCTGAACACTTCACCAACACACTGGTGTTCAGCACAGCTGTTCTGAGGAGAATCACACAGCCAGTCCTTTAGGTCACGCCTTATATCCCTCAGACAGGCAGAAATAGAACATCACCCAAAGCAAATGCAATATTGTGTTCCACTTTCATATATTATTTATCATAATATCAATATGGGTGACATGACATGATTCATATCCTTACCAGGGCTAGCGGCATATATTTTGTTCCCATTGACAAAGGCCTACTTGCTGGAGCATTATACTGTATGAAAAGCTAGGTCTGTTTACTGTCTAGTCAGTAATGTGTTTTTTTTTTTATGTGCTCTTTTTGTATTTTTTTCTATTTATTCAAAGAAGGGTAAAGCAGAGCGGGTTACAGACAGATATGGGATCCCTGAAGAGAAAGTACCATGGCGGGTAACTGAACCCCTGGCAGGATGGGGGGGGGGGGGGGTTTGCATACGGGTTCAGAGTTGGCTGTCCCATGTATGGAACCACACGCCCCTCCTCCCCCAAAATTGGCCTTCAAAGCATATTTTGATCCACACTATCCACTCCGTCAATTTAGAACACAAATCTATTTGCAGATGTGTCCCATTACCGCAACATCAACCATCAATTTGGGTCAATGCTGGCAAGCAGACAGCCACTTCCCTTCACTGTGCTGTCTAGCAGTTGAGCACCACGGTCGGTCACTGCATTTAAAAAAAATTGTCATGAAACTTTTTAGGGAAAAAAGAAGCATTAAATTCTTCATTCACAGTTAGGAAGGACAAACACACTGTCTCTGACCCACACCATTCATTTGCATTGACCAGTAATGTAGTTTGGGTTGCTGAATACACTATCAACGAAAAAGTAAAAGAAAAGTACACCTGTTATGGAACATTTCTAAACCACTTCTTTGTCATTTTGGGGGGAAGCTCATCTCATGGCAAATTCCTTTTCCATTATTGTTTTTTAAAAAATTTTTTATACTTAGTTACTTTAGTATTTAGAGCTTACTGGTTTACCAATAAATGACAAACTTCTTGTTTTAGTCAAAGGATCCTTGAAACGTTTATAGAAGTTACGTCTTCTCTGCTAGCTAAGGCTTTGCAGCACTACACATATTTGGACAAGTAACTGTGTACTTAAACCAGTTCTTTCAAATGTAATTGATTTCTGACAATAATAAACGGTCTAGAATTTCCATAAACACATAATTTATGAATGCATTTATACAATGCTTTTTTCCATTTGACAAATCACAAACAGTGTCACATAAATTTCCACCAACAGAAACTTAGCTAGTGGTTCAAAATCCAAACTTACAGCTGTGAGAACATTCAGAGCTGTTTAGCAGAACAGCTCCATCTTGTTTACAGGATGTGGAATGAATTGCAAGCAGCCAGAATGCTCCAGTTTTATACCTTGTAATTTTATCATGCAGCTTTGTCAAACCACAAGCACTACATAACCAAAGTCCTTTTAAATGAAATAAAATAAACTGTAGCTACATGTCACAGTTCTAAACTCAATAGTAACATGATAAATTGAAATGAAAAGTAACAGACTGGCACAGATATCCACTGTATGTTAGTACAGCTCTCAGGCATTTAACAGCACTAATGGAGCGCCATGTAAAAACAACTGAGTGAAAGACCATGCCAAGTGAAATTGTCCGAATAACAACGCAATTATAATTCATCCAAAGACGCTGATTTATTCTCCTTGTGAGTTCATATGAGCATAACCCGTACTGGTTTGCATTCTTGGCAACTGTTTCCCGAAAATGTCGACATGAAACTCGATTACCACTTCAGTCAGTAGAGCATCCATACTTGAGCATTTTAAATCTCAGTGACTTCCATGCCCAATGGCTTGAGAGGAGACCCACAAAATATCACACTTCGTCTGATCCTGTCCGCAAACACCGAACCTTTCACAGCATTCAGTTATTACTGCAGATGCTAGACAAATTTGAAGATTAAATAATACAACTTTCCTACCAATTTCCACTTTCCATCACTCCAATCTAAAAAAGTACCTGCTAAACTAAGGTGTCTGAAACATTGGGAATGTTGCTCTCAATAGTGTGGCTAATATATTTATGCCAATTCACTCCTATGTAAGAACAGCGCTGCAGGACCACAGGTATAGGCTATGCCTCATACTTTGCAACTCTGCGCCTCCCTGAAAAATGCACCTTCCAATTATACAGTCCCAGATGCACTTATTTCAAATGACAATCAATTACGTCCTCTTAAATATTAATGAAAAGTTAATGGGTAAGATAGCAAAATGCCTTTGAAACTATCCTTTGATATTTATACAGCTGTTTGTACACCCACAAAAATCAGGGTGAACAAAGAACATTTCTATCAGACATGGATCACTTGCTGTGGTAAATGTCCAAATCAGATAATCCTAAATAAGGACACAAGTTAATAATGGCTTTCCAATATTATTCCAGTGTGTGTGGGCTGCTACACAGACTGAAAACAAAGATCCAAACAGCAAATCAATTTTGATTTCTATGGGAAACAAACTGAAGGACCAAGTTAAAAAGATATGTAACTCCAAAATATAAACAAGATGCGCAGTTGTTACGCAAAACTTCAGTTACAAAACCGAGAGCTATAACGTTAGAATGTTTATTTAACATTTGTTCTAATAAACTGAAAAAATATAGTATTCATCGATAAAGCGTAAAAGTCTAGTCTTCTCTATGTGCAGCTATAACACATATGCGAGACACACCCACTGCAATGCTTGGCTATGATTTCTGCAGCCATACACTTTTTCTGTGCAGTTTAGGTTGAGGTCACTGCTAAACATAATGCTGCAAGAAGAA
The DNA here is from genome assembly GCF_018555375.3 of Anguilla rostrata. Classification (NCBI taxonomy): domain Eukaryota; kingdom Metazoa; phylum Chordata; class Actinopteri; order Anguilliformes; family Anguillidae; genus Anguilla; species Anguilla rostrata. The sequence goes on along the minus strand of NC_057946.1, from coordinate 27,296,023 downwards.
CCTCCGCAGTGTGCGAGCTTTGGTGACCTCCTTTAGACATCTGTTCTCAGGTACCAATTTTGTCCACGCATCCAATAACGGCGCAGTACGTACCACGATTCGACAATTTTATCATTTAAAACCGTTTTTTATTATTAACTAAGCAACCAGAAGCCAGCGCACTTCATCGATTCTTCCCCCCTGCTATTTTCTACCTAAGTACAGTACATGAAATGCAGTGATATAGCAGCTGGCTAGCTAGCATACTATACAACAAATCCCATACATATAAGCCTCGTTTTTTGGCTACTGTACCTCATAACTGCACGAGAAATCCAGCGAGACACTGCGTGCTTTCCAGAAATGCCGTGCCGTTCCTTCCCAGTGCGTAGAATAAATTACAGGCTTTCTTAGAAAAAGGTACAAACTGCACACAAAAGTCTGATGAAAGTATGCAAAACAGGCGGTCACACACACTGTCCCTCCCGTCGCAATATTCTACAGTGCGATGCAGGCGTTTGCGGCACGTTTGACTTGGATGACATTGAACGTTCGCGCTGGAGCTTCATGCGCTGCCTGTTCAGCCCTCGCTGTTCCCTCTCTGTCTCTGTGAGCACGCCTGCTGAATAATGAATGTTCAACGTAGTCCTGGAGGTTTCTCTCTCATTCCAGGGCAATCAGGCACTGATCGGAGCGAGCCAAGCACAATGAGCTGCGCGTTAGCTCGGGTTACTGCGCCCTATTCAGCTGCGCAACAATCTGGCCCTTCATCCTGCTTTTGTTTCCCACCACCAAATAGGAACCGAACGAAACACGGACCGGGAGGTCAAAAGCTGCCGGTAAAGGCATTTTTTATGGACAATAAACACATACACTATCCAGAACAATTTAAACCAGCAACAATGCACTATTGCAAATCGTCTGATTGGAGGAAATGTGCTAAGCGAAAGGCATTTAAAGTATGTGCGAATAGCTACCCAGGGTAATGGACTTAATCCTTCCTAATTTATAAATATTGTACCATATGTTCTGAATTTCTGTTATATTTTAGATTATACAAAATCTCAACTTTCATAGCCTTATCCCCAGGGTGAACATATAGGACACAGGTCCCAGGATGGATCTTATATCTTAACTAGGAACCGGTGTTGTCATTACCTGCAAAATAAAATTGATTCGATTTTCATTAATTATTACTCAATTTTCAAGCGCCTGTGCTTGCCGGAGCTAACGATTATAAGATAACACTAGTTCTATCAAGCACAAGTGCCTGTCAATAATACTGTTTGTGACAGGGTAGTAGTGTTAAAAAGTAATCAAGCTCAAACTTTTATTTGTGGAGTGTGATCACCTCATTTTCCCCCCCATAATGACAACTATAAAAAGATTATTGCACCTTGCATATATAATTCTCAACATTGTGTCATTATTTAGCTCTGTGACAGATCTCTGATTTGACCAAGCATTGCCTTTTTACCAAATACTATGATAGAGCATATTAGAAAGGGTATTCTCTTACAGTTTGCCAAAAATATACAGTATAACTGTAACCACAAACAAATGTCACTATTGCAGAATGATCTAAAGTTTATCTGAGCAATCACAGAAGAACTGGAATCAGGAAGTAGCACAAGTCAGCCACCACAGCATATGATTATTACTACAATTTTCATACAAACTAGCATAGGATTATTGTAGGCCAAGAACATAGCAGTACCTCAAAAATGTTGCCTTCCCTTTATACCAAAAAAAAAAAAGAATTAAATGAGTAAATAAATAAATAAATAAACACAATTTTTAAAAATCCAGCTATTGCTTTTTTGTTGCTTGTCAAAACAGCTGGCTATCTTTGGCCGGATGAAGGAAACTAAACTCAGTGAATTTCTTGTTTCATCTATGTATATTATTCACATACTGATGTCCTTGGAGTTTCTCCAAATCCACATAGTTGTTCAATATTTATTTCACAGCTACGTTTTCATCATCTTGTTAGCTTGACTTGTGAAGCATAACACTGAATGCATTTTTGGCAATCATTTCTGATGCTGCAGAAACCTTGCCTTGAGACCTCAAGGCATTCTCGAGAGCCATTGTCGTTTCTTGTAAGCACCTGACACACAACAAAGGTGACATTTTTACTCACACCAATGATTTACTTTTACCAGAATTGTAGAATCTAGACCTTGACACCCCTCCCACTTGATAGAAGGGTGAAAGCGAACGCATTATCACAAATTGGCGACCGTTAACACTACGACCCTAGATACGCAGGACAGTCAACACTTAAAAAGCCAGGCTTTCGAGCCCGAGAAACAGCATTATCCAAAAGCTTTACTCCTATGCTTTTTAAACATGAATAACAATGGAAAGTAATTTTTTTTTTTAAAACTGAGAACCAATTGAGAGACATTCCTAATTTAACACACGTTTTTTCCCTGGTGGCGGATTCCTTTAAGTATAAACCTTGGTCTTAAAATGCCAAATTCTGGGATATCTGGCAAACAGAAATGACTTACCAATGCAGTGGGAAGAGTCTTTGATTGAACACCAGCCAGTGGTCCACTCTCCACAGCCATTGGCACTGCAAGTGCCACCCCTGAATCTAGAATAGAAGACCAGTGCAAATCATTAAGTTAAAGAGAGCAGCTTCCATTTTTACAAAAGAGCAAATATCCTAGCAGTTTTTAAAAATGAGAGTAACATTTCCACTGTCTTACAGAAGTTGCTGAAAAACTGAGCAAAACTGAGGTGATATTGAGGTATACATATGTTTGGTTTAGGTTCCTAATTAATTAAGATTTCATTCAGCATCATCTATATGATAAATTAAAGCTTCATATCTTATCAGTTTTCAGATTATTTGAAAAAGTCAAGAAGCACTATATTTGAAAATTTAACTGTGGGACAATAGGATGTAGTAAACATATCTTATATCAATGGAAATCACAGAGGATTTTAAAAAGCTTGGGATAACCATCCAAGCCATTTCCTTTGGGGCTTCATTTCTGATGACATCACACTGAAATATTTTAATTGGATCAAACATGTATTTCCAATACATCATAATGACATGTACCCAATTAGTAGGAACATGAGGGTACAAAAGCAAGGACTGGAGCTAACCAGCAAAAGGGCTGGTTACACGCTGTTCGAACCAAAGCCACGGACACGGGGAGCCGTGACATTAATCTAACTATCAGATGTTTTCAAAGATGGAAAATTTGTTTTCTCTCTTTTTCTTACTATTAAAAACCAGAGAGAAAAGGTCAGAGGCAAGTATTGTTTCACGACTAGCTGATACTTCTGCCGCAGGCTCACGTCAAACTAGGCCACTGTCAGTGTGGAAGGGAAAGAGTGTAGGTATCGCTATTTTTACACGCAGCCTTTTTATCACAGTGGAATTTAGGAAGTTTCATTATCCGCAGTGGTTTACCATTTTGTGTGCATAACTGCGCTTGCACAGTACCGTCACAGAGCATATGTGTTAATAATGACCATGCAGCCAGGTCTTATATTAAATGGTATATATGTGTTAGCGTAGTCTATATAACTGTTATGTTATATGTTAGCGTATATAAATGTTAGCGTAGTCTATGATTCCGAGGTTTCCATTCTTTGTGCCTGTGCCGAGCTACTAATTGCGCTCGAGCAAAACTACACCACGCTGAAGTGCAATGAAATGATTTGCCTCGCTTGCAATCTTTTGCTCCATGTTTGGACATTCAGTAGCGTTCTTTAATGAGCTGCCAAAACAGCTACAGTAGTAAAGAAAAGGCTTCTGTCAGCATCCCCTCCCTATTCGCTTTCTAGAATTTTCTCCTGCTCTGTGTCTGCAATTAGATGAGAGAATAACTACTGGGGCGATCCAGGTTGTCAGCGATCAAATCCACAAAGCAATTCAGGAGCACTGCACGGACTGCAATTTTGTCTTTGCATTACGTCAAATCATCACATCTGGAAATAAAAGGGTCATTGGATCATAACAGAAAGCGTATGGTTTGACTTTGATGTTACAAGACCATTGGCATGACAGTTACATGCATCCACATCTGAAGAATACATCCATGAAGGAATCCTAATTGCGTTATACATATTAACAATGTGAACTCCAAGGAACACTAAGTTTGATGTGATCTATCCATTGAAAAAGCTGCTATTTTATTTCCGTTCTTGGCTCCAATCCAAAACGTCTTTAAATGCATAATGTCTTCCAGAAAAAAGCCCACACAGGACCTTTTCAGATGCAGTTACACCGTGATGGATGTGTTATCTGCTTGGGCTGGGAGTGGGCATGTAGCACGCGCACACACACACACACACACACACACACACAGCAGTTGAAAGCAGTGGTGTCAAATAGTTAAAACTGCAGGGTTCACGTAGGTGCCAGATTTTCACACTTATGTTATGGCCTGCTGTGAAGTGTTAAGAAAAATAAAAGTTAGCGTAAGCCAACTGGATTCCCCGCTGAAAACCTGCCTTTCACAGGACAACCGCAGTCCAACACTGATTTAATTAGTATTACAGTAATTATAGTCACTGCTTATTTGTGAAAGAAGCAGATAATAATGTACCGCACAGGGTTCATACGCCTTTTGGTCACAGTACGAGCTTGTGTGTTTGTGGCCATCGTCAAAAACCGAAAGAAACCCAAAAAAAAAAAAAAAAAATTCAAAAGACTGCTGGGAGTCTCACCCTGTAAGACTCTCTCGAGCTGCACAGCACGGTGTTCTGTGTTAAACTGCCACTGGCTCGCTGGACAGTGTGTTAGAGGAATGCCCACTTTACAGCTCCAATGATCCTCGCATGGTGTGAGTGTTACCGTGGTGACATAATCAGCAAATTCTAAACCAGGTGAGAAGATACAGGCTCATGAAACCCTCGGGGAAATAGTATTATCTCACCTAAATGCATTTGTGTTCTCATAGAAAATTTTTAAGTAAATATTGAAGTTTTTTATTATAAAGGTCTTCACCCCGTTCTTATGACTGAATGCATTTACTCAAACCTCTTGGCTCTGATTTTACCAGACGTACTTGGTAAAGGCACATTTTGAATAGTTGTTTAAAGGCCGCCCACCTTGCAGTCTATGGTGAGTTCATTCCTGGCAGCCAGGGAGCTTTATCTTTAGTTTGATTTTTGTCTGGCAGCACTGAAGCGATATAATAGAACATACATTCATACATTCCTATTGGAGCTCATTCACATCTATAATAGCTGTCTCTGTTACTTGATTCTATGCAGTAAAAGATGAATTTGTCATTTGTGGCCATTTGGTATTTAATTAAGAAAACATATGGCACTAAAAGCAAAACAAGCAGGTCTCCATGCCTATACATGTAGGCTTTGTGAAGTAATTGTTTCAACAGATGCATGTGCTCTGTTTACATTTGTTCAAAGTTGCGTTGGAAATGGTCCTCCATGAGATTACTGAGGAACAATGCATTTTCTGAGTTGGCAAACATGGAGCTTTAACTAATTTACATTTTATTTTATATGTATTTTAAGATTTATTGATTCAAATATTCACAGGATAACTGATGAATTGGCATTTGAATAGTTCGGATTTAAATGTGTTTGAAATGGTTTTGAATGTATTAAAACAATCTACAAACATCAGAGATCGAGGCCTGTATTCAATGAGTGTTTGTCCGTGACTTTGATTTTACTGAAGCATTATGCTTTTTGTTCGCAATCTGTTTGACAAATTAGTTTCAGTACTCACTGAGCTTGCAACATTTTTCTGTGAAGAGAAAACAAAAATTCGAGTCAAGTTAATGTAATAACAAATGTTGAGTGAAACCAGGCTTGGGTATTGTAGCAGTTCCACAGATTCCATGCCAAGGCAATACTGTGAATTTTATTGTATAGATTCTGAGCAACTGTTTTCAAAAATAATTTTGAAAACCTTTGGAGCTAGCCACTCTGTTTAATATATTTTTATAAATATTGTCTCTCATATTGTGGAACTATTACATTAGTCATAATGCTAAATGAGGCAGCTATATATAACAGACACATCAAAAAAGACTGAACAATTCAGACCCAGAGCACATGCTTCAGATTTTTAGCTTAATGGAAAAAATTGATTCAACAGCTGTTTCTGCCCCTCCCTCTCTCACCATCTACTCTCCTTGCAGTGAGCAGTTATTCACCTGCTCTGACAATGACCACTGCTCAGGAGATTCCCGGCTTCTTTGTGATGTTTGTGTGACCTTTGTGTGGTGATGAATTACTTCCTGTCTCCCACCATTTGCCTGTTTTGGCCTCTTTCGTTGACGTGCGTTGTTGATAATCTTACTACTCCCCATTCTGTGTGTGATTTGATTAAACCAATTGATTTCTTTGCACTTATAGGTGTCCAGTCTATTGAATGTTGAGGCTGTCAGATTCTGTCCTGTTGGTTTTCAGGGTATCGCCTAGGTGGCGACCCCCATAGCAGGCCGCTGCCGGGCCAGATCCAGACCCATACGTTCCAGATCTGAATGCCACCTCGACACCAAGGTGGGGTCTGGTACAAAAATGGACCGCGCTCAGTTGGTGTTTCAAACCCGGCCTGGATGTTGACATTTTGCCATCAAGAAAAACCCTGCTAGATCAACTAAAAACAAACAAACAAACTCAATAAACTAATTGGTTCATAAAGTCTACAATTACAAAATGTCCTTTTTTATTCCTTGTTGTTGCTAAAAAAAATGCCAAAGCTTCTAACGACAGATGTTTTATCTTAAAGAATCATAGTGGATTCTTGAAATTTTCCAATTCTATAATATATTATGAATATTTCTCAGACAGATGAAATTTTTGGATTCTAAATGTAACTCAGACTACCTGCACGTGCAACTGCAGTGCTTCTTATTTACAATTTGCTACAGAATCCATTTTCACATCCATCTCTCTGAGCAGGATCAGCAACTTGAATGGCTGATTTGCTTTGCTTTCACACAAACCCTTAAACCACTGATCATTGCGGATACACTTAGGCCACAAAAATTCATCCAGTGCAACTCATACTTGGAGAACATCCCCTTAGCAAGATTAACGGCACAAAAAACTGCATTTTTGCTCTCTGTAGGTCTAGAGGCCATGAAATTCGCAGCATAATTGCAAGACGTGGGAGGGAAAACAGGAAGTGTTTTTTTTTGTTTTTTTTTTGTAAATGTTGTAGGTGGGGGCAAATGACACACGGTGAAGACACAGAACAAAATGGACGCAGCCCATGAAGTCTGCTCCTCCAGTTACTGTATGTGTGGTGACGGAGGAAAAGCAGCCAAAAAGGCAGGGACAGGCAGTGAAGACTCAGAAACAGGCCAGTGTGCTGGTTAGTCGTGCTGGAGGACCGACAAGGACGCCAGTCCCCGGAGGAGACAGTGGAAGTGCTCGGACTCTCGCAAGAGTGAGTTAGAGAAAGAATCATAGCAACAGACACAGAGAGCAGGCGCGGTGGAAAAGAAATGGCGTTTATTTGACTAGGAATATCATACAAAGGCGTAGCCGTGTGGCTACAGCGCGGCTGCTGGCAGTCTGCATTAAGAGTGAGAGTGTGAGAGAGGGAGAAAGATACAGAAAGGCATTATTTTAACAATGAAAAGAAAGAAAAGAAAGAGGGCAGGAACAGACATTAAAAATGACACTCCGGCTTGCAAAAGTACAACAGTTCTCAATTAAAAAAAAAAAAAGCAGAGCGGTCTCATGGCAAGTTTGTTCATTCCTATTGAGCTTTGAGACAGAAAAGAAAAACAGTAGTGAATGATAAACTCCCACATCGCAAAAATTGTACTCAGCACTGTGCCTAATGTTGGAAAGTGTGCTCTAGACAACATTCAACACCACTGGGGTGTCTCGCTAGAATGTGCTGACAAGGCCATTGTTGTCACTGCTTGTGTTTTACTAACGGGGATAAGCAACACATTTATGGTTCTTAATAAAACATAACTGAGTATAAATATGACAGACAATGACACATACCACTCGTTACAATGAAATATGACTTGCTTTTTTGGATGAACTATGATTTGCCATTGCGTAATTCCGAATTAGACGGTTAAATTTCAGAATTATACCATATATTGATTTACACTATTGGCAGGACAAGTTAATACTTTGTTGTATTTCCACATGAACACATCTCTTGAAAGGTCAATGTATACCAATGAACCAGACTTTCTACAACCCTAATGTAGAACAGAACAGAATACCATAGAATAGAATAACTTTAATCTTCCCTGAAGGAAACTCTATGTAAATGTGTAGAATGTATGTAAATCATTGAACAATGCCAGCCGTTCCCTTGGCTACCGCTATTTCCTGTCAATATAT